>NC_056746.1:487743084-487745584 GCF_019279795.1 Protopterus annectens | reverse complement strand
TTCAAACATAACTAAAGAAAGCCTTGTGATTATCCTTAGTGTCCTGTGCAATTTTTCTCTCGAAGCTGGCCTAGACGATTTTATGAGTGCCCGTAGTTTTTTGCTAATACTGATCAGAGATGCCTTCCCTTTTTGGGATTTTGCTCTATCATGTAGTAGATTCCTCCTTCTATTGTATAGTTTGTTTATGGCTGGGGTTCACCAGACAGGACGTCTGCCTTTGGAGGATTCGGTCTTGGTTTTATTTGGGATTGCATAATCCATGCATTCCTAAAGGTGTTAATAGAATGCATGTATAAAGGATTCTGTGGTCTGGGACGTATTTTCCTCAGGCCCAGGGGCTTTGAAGGATTCCACCTCGGTTTTGAGGAGTGTGAAATTTGCTTTAGAGAAGTTTTTCACTGTGGTTTTCTGGGCAGGGGGTGGGGTTGGGATGTGAATATCCAGTTGGATTAGTTTATGGTCTGATCTTAACAGTGAGGGATACGCTTCTGGTCTGGAGCATAGAGTCCCCATGTTGGTGATGATCAGGTCCAGTATGTTTTCCCCTCTTGTGGGAGTGGTAACAAGTTGTTCCATAGCATTTGAGTTTATGAATTCTAGGAAACTTTGGGCTAGGGTGTTGGAGATAGAGTAATGCTCCCAGTCTGTGTTTGGGTAGTTGAAGTCGCCCAATATAATGGTGTTTGGAGAGACCTTCATATTTCCCAGTGTTCTCAGGAAGGCCGAGTGGGGTTCCTGGGTTTAGGAGGGTGGTCTGTAGCAGGCTATAAACTGGAAGGCAGTTTTACCCACTGTTAGTTGCACATAGATAGTCTCTGATGCTTCGTGCTGTGCCACCAACCTGGAGGTGTGGGTATCTTTGATGAATATTGATACTCCCCCTCCTTTTGTAGTTCGGTCAAAGTTTTGGGGTCGAAAAGCATGGTATGAGGTATAACCTGGTAATGCTGGGGTGCTCTCGGGAGCCCTGAACCAGATTTCTGTTACTGCACAGATATCTGTGTTCTCCATGCTAAGGAGAGTTTTGAGTGCGTGCATCTTGAGGTTTAGACTTCTGGCGTTGAGTAGCATTACTCTTAGTTTCTTATCCCTTGTGATACCTATGAAGGTGGGTTTGTCTTTTGAGCCTTTCCTAAAAAAGGCACTATGGGGTGTAGCAAGAGCCTTTGCCAATATCCGAAAGCCCAGGGGTGACGGGTGCAAGCCGTCCTTAGCGAAGCATCGTGGCTTGTCGAGCATATCATCCCAGGCTGACAGGCATACATATATAAATATATGTGTGTGTGTATGTATATATATATTTATATATATCTGTGTGTGTGTGTGTGTATATATATATATATATATATATATATATATATATATATATATATATATATATATATATATATATATATATAGATGTGTGTATGTGTGTGTGTATTAAAAGTCAAACCCACCTCCATAGACAGCACAAGGAACAAGAAACTAAGGGTAATGCTGCTAAACGCCAGAAGTCTTGACTTCAAGATGCATGCACTCGAAGCTCTCCCCAGTATGGAGAACATCGATATCTGTACAGTGACAGAAACCTGGTTCAAGGCTCCAGAGAGCACCCCAGCACTACCAGGTTATACCTCATATCATGCTTTTTGGCCCCAAAACCCAGACCGAACCACAAAAGGAGGGGGAGTTTCCATATTTATCAAGGATATCCGTACCTCCAGGTTAGTGGCAGTGCATGAAGTATCGGAGACCATCCATGTGCAACTGACAGTGGGCAAGACTGCTTTTCAGTTTATAGCATCCTACAGACCACCCTCTCAGTCAGGAATCCCACTCGGCTTTCCTGAAAACATTGGAGAACACTAAGATCTCTCCGAACACCATTATATTGGGCGACTTCAACTACCCAAACATAGACTGGGAGCATTACTCAAGCCCCAGCACCATAGCCCAAAGGTTCCTGGAATTTATATAGTCAAATGCTATGGAACAACTAGTCACCACTCCCACAAGAGGAGAAAACACACTAGACCTGATCATTACCAACATGGGGACTCTATGCTCCATACCAGAAGTATATCCCTCATTGGTAAGATCAGACCATAAATTAATTTCACTGGATATCCACATCCCGACCCCACCCCCAGCCCAAAAAACCACAGTGAAAAACTTCTCAGCAGCGAACTTCACACTTCTCAAAACCGAAGTGGAATCCTTCAAGGCCACAGGGCCAGTGGAAACTACGGCCCAAACTGCAGAATCCTATATAAACGCATTCTACGGACATCTCCAGGAATGCATGGATCATGTTATCCCAAACAAAATCAAGACCCAATCATCCAAAGGCAGGCGTCCAGTCTGGTGGACCCCAGCCATAAATAAACTGTACAACAGAAGGAGGAAGCTACTACATGATAGAGCAAAATCCCAAAAAGGGAAGGCATCTCTGATGCGTACTAGCAAAAAATTACAATCCCTCATAAAATCCTCTGAAAATGCAAAATAGCCGTTT
>NC_056746.1:487685829-487742584 GCF_019279795.1 Protopterus annectens | reverse complement strand
TCATAGTGCCATATTGGCCTCGTCAAATTTGGTTCCCCTTCCTATGGCCTCACCTGCTAGATCAACCATTGATTCTCAGTCCAACTCCGGACTTGATCTCCCATCCGCAGAACCTGATTCACCCTAACTTGAACAGCCTGAAGCTCACAGTTTGGCTCCTCGACTTCCGGTGATTGCCAGGCAGACTGATCTTTCTTCCCCAGTACGTGACTTTCTTATTGCATCTCAAGTCTTCCACCAGAACTACTCATCTCAGCATGTGGAAAGGTTTACCATTTGGCTGAAGGAAAAAAAGACCCTTTTTCAGCACCAGTGCCGGTAGTATTGGAATACCTGTCAAGTTTATTCCAATCTGGCCTATCTACTTCTACCATTCGAGTTCATTTGGCCGCAATATCTAATTTTCACAGTGGTGTCCATGACTCTTCCCATATGTCACACAAATTTCGCAAGACCTTTCTGAAGGGCGTAAATCATTTGAAACCCCCGTTTTAGAGAACCTATCCAGCCATGTGGACCTGTCATTAGTTCTGCAAGCTTTGTCAACGTCTCCTTTTGAGCCAGCTTCTTCATGCGACAAAGTTTCTTTCATGGAAAACTTTGTTCTTGGTCGCCATTATTTCTGCCAGACATATTTCTGAACTTCAAGCTCTGTGCATCAAATGGCCTTACTTGATCTTTCATAAAGATAGTGTCATTGAGAACTAATCCTTCCTTTCTGCCAAAAGTGATCTCTGAAATGTCCATTAACCAAACCATTGAACTGCCAGTTTTCTTTCCCAATCATTCTAACAGAGGAGAGTATTGTCTACATACCCTAGACATTCACAGGCAAATTCGTTTCTATTTGGACAGAACTAAGGCTTCTTGCAAATCAGATCAGCTGTTCTGGGTCTAGATTTGGATGTGCTGTTTCTAAGGTTACATTAGCTAAATGGTTAAAAGACTGTAACATTTATTCACAAAACTCATATCCCTCTGACTACAGCCATAAGGGCACATTCCACTAGATCGGTAGCAACTTCTGCTGCCTTCCATGCTAGAGCTTCTTCTTTACATGACATTTGTGCAGCTGCAACTTGGGCTAGACCTCATACCTTCAACCATTACAAATCGGATTTGGCCTCCAGAGGAAGAGCATCCTTTGGTTCAGTGGTGCTCAGGAATGTCTTTCCATGAGAGCTTCCCAGGAATAAAGGTAGCTGGAGACTCTGTCCCAGGCGTAAGGAATGAACGAAGAGTAACAATATCAGATAAAGAAGTTGTTTTGCCATAATGTTCCATCTGTATTGTTGATCCTCGTTCAGTCATTACGACCCTCCCTCCTTCCCCCTCCTGAAGCTTATAGCGGATCTCATCATCTGGTTCAGTTAGGTCCTTTGACCAGAGGTAGCCTCTACTTTCTTTGACTTGCAAACTCTAAATCTGAGGTATCAGGGAGAGGGGAATTGTGGGTAAGAGTTTAGCTCTAGAGTTTGTGGCTGTCGCGAGCTTGGAAGATGGCAGGCTCTGTTCAGAGGTCGGAACCGGTATCCCAGGCATAATGACTGAACAAGGATCAACAATACAGATGGAACGTTATGGTAACACTTAACTTCCTTTTCTTGTTGGATCTCTGAATAATTTTTCTGATGTCAGCTTCACACTGATTTTTTATCTCTGTGATGGTTTGTTGTATAGGAGGGCATAAATTTCTCTGTTTCTTCCAGTTAGAGACTGGGACCATTGCATTAGTGGTAGGATCTGTTGGTTTATTGTAGAAATGTATCTTGAGGTTGTTTTCTGGTAAACCGTTTTATGTCTATGATTGGGTGTATTAAGCTACCTCTTTGTGGTATGAACGTCAAACCTTTTTCAAGTATACCAAGTTCGGCTTTGCTTAAAGGTTTCTTATGATTCCAGATTACATTCATTTGTTTCGGTTCCGACATCCCATAGGGATATGTGGAACAGTTGGCAGTATCCTTTGGTGCTTTAGATCCCTGTTGCCTTGCCATGTCCTGTCCCTCCAGTCCGGGTTACTTTTCTGGGATTCAAAAAAATTGGGTGGCCATGCATCGAGTCATATGGAGCGTCTGTGGAGTCCTTTGGAGTGCATCTGTTTTCGTGCTTCCTTGGAAGGGATATACTCGAAGATTTCAGAGATATGTCTGGTGATGGTTGGCCTGAGTGAAAATCCTGTTTCTGGGGTGATTGGTGTGAAGCAAGGGGGTACCCCTGGTCTTACTGTTGATGTTGATGTTGAACCCTGTTTGGGGTGGGGAATTTTGTGTTAGTCATGGCATTTGGTTGTTATTGCTGGATTGGTGGTAAGTTCTCTCTATCTTTGGTGTCTAGTCTGTTGGTAATTGGTGTGTGGTACTCTCTAGTGGCAAATTCTGCTAATAGCAAGTAAACCACCTGGACTGAGCATTGAATTCTATCAACAGTATATTAAACCTAAGGAAACTCAACCACCACAAATGTTATTAGTACCACTGCTTGACCTTGTGATTTGCGACCACACATTAAAATCCCACCTTGTTATTGACAGTTATACACCCTCTGGAGCATCTTTGGTTTACTAATCCCAGATCCTGCAAAATGATAACAGACTTTTCTCTATTTTCAAAACAGTGAGTTTTCCTTAATTCCATGAGTTGGACCTTACTTTTGCTCTCAGATTAACAATTGACTACCAAATTTCATGACCTGTTTATTACTTTTTATTTTACTTCAGTGGCTGTTTTTTAATTTTTTTTTGTATTTGTTTAGGTTGTTCATGGTTTTCCACCTGTTACTTCTGATTACTACTAACTCACGTTCATGTTGCTTTAACCTCTCTTTTTTTTTTTTTTCAGCCACCCTTCCCCACTGACACATATATCCCTTTTAATTTTTACAGCCTCGTATCCCCCTCTTTCATATCCTGCCCCCGCCCACTTCTGGTTTCAAATCATACATGAACCCTTCTTTGTTCTTTTCTTGTAGGTTATTCCCATTGTGTACATACTGTTTGTTGTCCCATATGTGTGCTTATTTATTTCCCTGTCCCCCCCCCCCCAAGCCCTTTCCACTCTTCTCCACTAGCTAATTGCTATCCCATGTTACGGCTTTCGAGCACTTTATTTTATTTCCGTTTTTATTTTTCTGTGCTTGCAATAGTCTCGTTTTCTTAATCCTATTCAGGCAGATCTGACTAAGCACACGCAAAAGCATTTGCAGAACCAATTCTTCATATTTTTTATTTTTGTTTCTATCCCTATTAGAGACGCTTGGACCCTAAACTGTAGTCTCCAACAGAAGTACTCTCTTGCCATGTGAATGAATGAATGACCATTTTTCCCTGCACTTGGCATTCTGTGGTGGTTTTTAACAGAGCTATAAACAGTATACTCTCCCCCGCAGTACCACTGCACTGCCTTAACCTGCTTTTTAAGCCTTGTATTCTTTGCTACCCAGTCCTTCACTCGTACGTTTTCATATCATGTTTTAATGAGATTTTGGAGATAGCCCAGCAGCCGTACTTAAGTATTTTGAGTGCCCCTTTTGAATGACTTGAATAGGTTTTTAGCAGTCTGATTTTCCTTTTTCTTAATGCTCCCTATGCCCATTATGCAATAGTTGTCTACTTCCGCTTTAACCTTGTTTATTCAATGCCTATCCTCCCCACAGAAAATGCACCATGGAATCATAACTCGTGCTGCCCTGATATTTTAAAAAATAGAGTTTTGTTCTTGTATTGATCTGTTCACTTAAGAGGTTAAAACTGTATTATTTTAACATTTAAAACTCCCCTAATATTTGCAGGTTGGCTCACATTTGACCTAAGAAGCAATGACCCCCAGTATGCTGGTTACTATTTTTCATTTATATTTAAATAACTGGCGTTATGTTTTTCTTTTTACTTTTACTGGAGTTGTTTTAACCCAAGTATTTAATCTTAAACTGAATCCCATTTGCTGGCGCAGTTTTGATTGAAGATTCTTTTGTACACCTGTCAATCAAGGCTGTTGCTTTATTGTCAGTCAAACCTTACCAGTAATGACATTTTTATTAACACACTCAGTGTTGTATTTTTGTAGCTGCACATAACCAATATTCAATTACTGAGCAATGCTTATCTGCCTGAATATTTTTTTTAGCTAAAATAAAGAAGACTAAACTAATCTGGCTAAACATTATTTTAGCTAAAACAGAGGACTAAGCTATAGTAAACTTGTATTTTTTCTGATCTTTGGCTTGCTTTTGCTTCTTGAGATATTTTATTAAATCCACGGGAAAGAACCTTGGACATACTTGAGGCAACTTGCTGGCTGAATCTGGGTAGCTGCGATTAGGAAAACTGTACTATGGCGGGCTCTGGTATATTTTTTTGTCTTTTATTGATTTCTACTTACTTTTTACAGCAAGATTGTTTATATATATTTTTTTCCTGTTCTTGGATTGCATTCTACTACCTAATGAGATTTTACATTATCCATGGGTAACAAATTACAGTTGGAACTTTGATAGCTGCATTTAAGAAGACTGTACTATTAGCAGGTGTGTGTATTTTGTCTGCTCTTGGATTGCTATGTACTGCTTAATGAGATATTTTGCACAGTCGAAAACTGTTGGATATCCTTTAATCTACTACCAGATTTGACTATATTTGCAGATTACTTGAGGGAGATCTCTAGATACGCGACTTAATGGATACAGTAAAGGCAAGCAGCTGAGGTTAGGTAGACAGTGTGTTTTTAATTGAGGATCTGATGTCAATTTTCATTTTATTAACAAATGGGTCTGGTACCAAATATCAGGACAGACTCTGCTGTTACTACAGCTTGTGCTGGCCAAAAACTCTAGCTTTACCCTTACCCAGAATACTCTTCTCCCAATTACCTCAGATCTCGTTTGCCGCTTTTCTTGACAGATGTGTACGCCATCGCTCTCAAGCTAAGTTAACTTTAAAGTATAGTTTTTCTGTTTTCACTTCTTGTAATGCTCTTGCTAATTGCTTTCCTTTAAAACCCTACCCACTGTTTGTCTAGTTTGAACTTCTCTCCCTTTTCTTTCCTTCTCTACACTCTGGTGTAATCTCATCTACCATCGTTGATGGACTTTCCCTTCCTATTTCTGTTTTGGTACTGTTTTTCTGTTGAGAGGCTCTTCTGCGTGAGTGTGTACGGGGGTGCCTTAGCTAACTCCCTTTTTCACCATTGATGACTACTTGTATTTGTTCATCTCCATGGCTGATAAATCCAAGGTCCCTTCTGGTTTCAAATGATGCCAGAAATGCGGACACAGAATACCAGAGTCAGATAATCACCTGTTATGTGTTCATTTGATTGGGCTCTGTTCAAGAAGACTGTTCCATATGTCATGGTTTCAGTCACAGGGCACTTGTGTTAAGAAAAAATAAACAGATTTTGAAAGGTATACCCTCCGCCTTCAACAAAGCTATATCTGGCTCAGAGGAAGTATCTTATTCACCAGACTTTCCATACTCTGGAACAGGCTACCCATCTATGTCAAGCAAAGTTCTTCATTAGCACTCTTGAAGAAAAATCTTGATGAGTGGATGGGAAATAAGAAATACACCCCGGGGATCACTTCTGTGTCTCTGCTAGTCAGTGGCACAGGAAAATAACTTTCTTGGGTGGCGTAAGCCAGGGAACCTTGTTGGCTAGGCTTGCGTAGGCCCTTGGGCCGATAGCCTAGTACCTACTACCTACCTATGAACAAAACAAGAAAAAAGACTGAGGCGTCTTCCCCTTCATCTTCACTAAAACTTCAGACAAGCCTTAGAAAAGAAGCCTTCTGGTGCCCTCTACACTGTAGGCACATCCTTGGAAAAGATCAAAATCTTTGGTTCTGTCAGTATCCTTTGAACAGACCGTCTCCACAACTAAATATTTGGCCTCAAGGGTCCTATGAAACAGTGTGCATCTGTGCAGTCTAAATCCTCAACACCAAAATTATCGGTGCAGATGGCTACCTAGTTGCCAACTGCTATCACACAGAGTATACAGTCTGAGAAACCAAACATTATAACTCTTCTGAGAACTAGGTATTCTCCCTTGATGGAACCCTTTCCTAGAAGACTACCTTTGCTTTTCTTGGAAAGACCAAAATCACCATCTACCCTGTCTTTTAGTTCCACCAAAAGTTTAACTGAAGGTGATGTGGAGAGGCTGGTGAATAAGATACTCTGGGCAAGAGGATTGTCTGGTATTTCATCTACTCCAGCCCCATCAGGTTTTGGAGCCTAGCTTTCCTTCACAACTCCGGTATTTACTCCTCTGACTTCATCTGAAGCATTAGTCTTCACCTCCAAGCCTCCTGGTGCTGACTGCATTGGCTCCAGATTTATCCATATCTTCAGAGCCGGTTCTTGCTCTGAGGTCTGTGGCTGTGGGATGCCATGGTCACTGCGACAGCTCCAAAGAAGGAACTAGCCAATGACCGTTCCTCTATCCAGCCACCCGACAGAGTCTCTGGCAATGGATCGATTTGGGGAAACAGGTCTCTGGATCATTAACCTTTGCCCTAAAGTCTTTGAATTTTTTGGCACACTTCACCAGACGTCAGAGGGATCTGGTCAAGGTGTTATCAGATAACCTGGCAGGATCTGTTTCTGAGGAAGTCCAAAATAAAGTTGCTTCCACTTGGCTACCCTGGAGTTTGTGTCTAACTCTTCCATGAGGCTCATTGTTCATGCAGCCGAAGGGACCACCAGAGCAGTGGGTTTAGGCGTTGCCATTAAGAGAGACACCTGGATATGACTGTGTGATTTTGCAAAGCCGTTCGTCTTCATTCTTCAATGCACCCTTTGACAGATCATCCCTTTTTGGCCCAAAAGTTAAACTGTCTATCCAGGTGTGAGAAAGACAAAGACCCTTTCTGCTGTGGGCATACATTTTTCCACTCCCCAGCAATTCTTCTAGAGAAACTAGAAAGGCAGTGGAAAGATGTGGTTCATAAAGTTTCAAGGGCCTTTTTCAGGACATGCATGGAGATAGTTCCCCTTGGGGCAAAGGGGAGAACTTTAATGGAAGACACTGCCCACTTGGCAGGGGTGGCCCGGAGGACCAGAGTTTCAAGGATTATTTCCCAGGAAAACCCTATGGGTGCTCCTGAATAGAGGCCTGATCATCTTCCTCTGGAGGCAGTCGGGGGGGGGGCACTTATTCCTGCACTTCAACACCTGTCTACAAGTAACTTTGGATACTTGGGGGCAGAGGATCATTTCCAGAGGCTATTCAATTCCCTTTTTTCCTTCCTCCCCCGAGTATGCAAAAAAAAAAAAAGAATTCCACCCAGTCAGAGGGATGAGCAGTTCTAGAAATCCAAAAACTGCTAGAAAAATGTCATCCAAGAAGTCCCACCAGACCAGATTGTCTAGAACTTACAAGAGAGTGTTAGTGCCAGAAAAGACAGGAGACTGGAGATAAATTTTGCATCCAAGTGTACTGAACAAGTCAGTTTGCCAAAGCAAATTCTGGATGGTCACTGTACAGTCCATACTTCCATTTTTGGAAGAGGATGACTGGATGGGTTCATTAGAACTCGAGGATGTGTATTACTTTATAAAAATGGACACACGATCCTGAAGGTTTCTCTGCTTCTGGCTGGGAGCCAAGCACTACCAATTCAGAGCTCTGCCTTTTGGCCTCACCGTAGCCCCCAAGGTGTTCACAAAATGTATGACAGTAGTAGCAGCTCACTTGAGACTGCGGGGTTTGAGTGTTTACATATCTAGATGATTGGCTCATTACAGCTCTGACTAGGCACCAGTTGTTACAAGTGAGGGGTCATGTACTTCAGGTCTGTTCTTTTCTGATGAAAACTGTAAATTACGAAAAATCAAAATTGACCCCAGCACAGAATTTAAAATTCATAGGAGCGTTCATAAATACCCGAAGTTCCATAGTGTCTCTTCCCCTGTGAGACTACAGAAAATAAAAATTCTGGTCCAGAAGATCAGCAGCAACAGGAAAGTTACCGCTCATTTAGGCATACAAGCACCAGACTCCATGGTGGCAACAATAACTTGAGTTCCCTTAGCAAGATATCACATGAGAATACTACAATGGCTGCTAGCATCTCCAATGGTCAGTGTATTACACCAGTCCATGTCGGACCTGATCGTGATCACCACTCTCTGCAGAAAAGATGTAGCTTGGTGGATAGACTCCAAAGACATCTTTCTAGGCTGTTTTTGTACCGCCACAACCCAAAGCCATAGTGACCACTGACTCCCCCCATAATGGGGTGTGAGGGGCATTTTCTGGGAAAGACTGTCTAAGGCACTTGGTCCCCTACAGAGGCCAGCTTGCATATCAGTGCCCTGGAGTCAAGGGCAGTGGTCTCAGTGTTGCAAGCCTTTCAGACTGTCCTTCCTTTGGGAACAGTTGTGATTTAGAGACAATATGTTATGGTTTGGTACATCAGCAAGCAGGGAGGAACCAAATCCTACCCCCTATGTCGAGAAGCTGTGTGTGTGTGGCAATGAGTGATCACTTCTGACCACTTTCTGATGCAACACACATTCCAGGGAGTTCGTGTGATAACAGACTAGGTGTATTCTTCCACCTCATGAGTGGTTTCTCAATCCAGAAGTGACAGAAAAGATTTTTTGTCAGCAGGGCTGGCTTTGCTGTGACGCATTTGCCTCTCCCCTAAACAAGTGCAACAACTGTTTTGCCCTCATCCCCCTGCGCCATAGGAGTCCCTGAGAGATGCTGTTGTACACAATTGGCCCTCCGGACTGCTGTATGCCTTTCCCCTGTTTCCCCTAATTCTGAAATTCCTACAGAAAGCAATTGGGTTGAAGAGCAAAAGTAATCCTCATTGCACCTTATTGGCCTCAACAGACATGGTTCCCCTTCCTTTGGCCTTATCCGAGTCAATAACCTTGGATTCTGGACCCAGTTCCAGGTCTTCTATCCCATCCAGAGGGACTGCTTCATCCAAACATTGTGAACCTCAAGCTGGCAGCTTGGTTTCTCCAGTTCCATTAATAGCTAGGCTTCCTTCACTTTCTTCCTCAATGCACCATATTCTTTTGGCCTTGCATAAACAACTCTGATAGTAAATGGAGAATATTTACCTTTTGGCCTCTTGACAAGAATGTTGATACTTTTTTCAGTGATCAGATCCTGGAATTTTTTGCTTCACTTTTCGAAACAGGTGCTTCTCAATCTACCATCAAAACTCAATTAGCAGTTATTTCCAATTTCTGTAATGGTTTTGGAGAATCCTCCTTGACTTCTCAAACTTTTGTAAAGCTTCCTTAAAGGGAATACTCATTTAAACCACTGTACAAAGATCCTACTTCTCCTTGGAACTTAAAAGCTTAGTACTGCAGACCATTGTTCAGCCCCTGTTTGAACCATCAGCTAAATGTGATGTAAAATATTCTCCTGCAAGACTATATTCTTTCTGGCAATAACTTTTGCCAGAAGATTTCGGAACTACAGGCCTTGTATAGACCTCCTTATCTGATTTGCCACAAAGTTTCAATAAGAACCCAGTCCCTCCTTTTTAAATAAGGTTGTGTCAGAGTAGAATATTAACCAGACTAGTCATTTACCGGTATTTTCCCAAATTTCACTAACAAGGGCGAGTACTACTTACATTTACTAGATGTTCACAGACAGTTGTGTTTCTATCTGGACAGAACCAAGAATATAATAAAAATCTGATCAATCATTGTGTCCTTTTCATCTACAAGACTTGGCCAACCAGTGAGCAGAGGAACGCTAGCCAGATAGCTCAGAGTGTATTTACTTTGTCTGTAATAAGAAATCAGTCTGCCTAGACCTTTAAGGGCACATTCAACAAGAGCTGTTGCTACTTAGCAGTTTTTCAATCTAGAGCTTCCATGGGTATTTGTGCAGCAGCAACTTGGGCTATTCCTCATCTTTATTACTCCTTATAAAATTGGATATGGTCTCCAGGGAATGAGCATATTTTGGTTCTATGATGCTCAGGAATATCTTTCCTTGAGTCCTACCAAGGTCCTAGGTAGCTGGGGAACTCTGTCCCATTTGTCTAGCAATGAAAATTGACATCAAATAAAGAAGTTATGTACTCACCGTAACATTCCATCTGTGTTGTCCATTTTCATTTATGCTCTACTCGCCTCCCTGCTTCCTCTGCCCTTCAAAGCTTTTAATGGAACACATAATGAATTTTTGCCACTCATTACTTGTATACGATTCCAGATATGGAGACTCTGAAGGCTGTTGGGTTAGTATATACTTTGTGTTCCTGCAAACTCAGTCTGATGTAACTACAAAAGGAGAATTCTGGGTAAGGTTAAAACTCGAGAGAGACAACACAGATGGAATATTATGGTGAGTGCATAACTTTTTTATTGCTTTTAGGTACAAGCCATAGATGTGCTCATGGTTTTCAAATTATATTAAAGCAAGCACTAGTTTAGCTATATTTAAAAACAACTTGGTCAGTTATGAGAATGAGTGACTGTGTTGGTATATTGACCGTCTATAAAGGCATTATTGCCGTGCCCAAAATATTTGCTTGTATTTGATCCCTGGTTACGAGCCATACAGAAATTGAATTTATTCATTTTTCTGAACTTTGTCAAAGGGTCATTAATATCAAACTGTACAATTTCTTTCCCTTTGATTCAACTGTTAGTATATCTGAGGAAAAAGGCCCTACACCATAAAGTGGAAGTTGGAGCCAGTGTGTTGATATTGGATACATTTTTCCAAAATGCTCCAGTAAAATGAGAGCTTGCTATACGTAACCTAGAAAGATGACTATTTGATTTGGTGTGGGAAAGAGTTTAACATTTAGAAGGGAGATAAATCTCAAATGAATCTGTGAAACTCTATTTGCAAACGTGCAAATATGAGAGAGTAAGGTCGTAGATGCGAGTTTGCACTGTAAAAGTAGAATCTGAATTCGGAATATTAGCCTGTCCGTATCCTCTCGGGTATTGTGTTTTGTAACATAGAGCTGCAGAATGGTCTGCTTTCTTAGTATTATTGGGGGATGTGGTTTGTGTATGGATAATTACTAACATTTTTTTAATAACATCTGGGTTGGTCTTCGGGTAAGCCTCTAGTCTTCAAAGATTAGCCAGGTGTTTTGGGGAAGGGGGGGGGTGTCATGACCGTACAAAACGTAGTGCTTTGGGCAATTTTTAATTGCTTCTTGAATATATTGTACATGCTAGTCAATATAACACTCCACATTGCTGTAGGTAAGAGCTTTAATGTAAAACCAAAGAAAATATGTACACTTATTAACCCCAAGAAACCATGCCAGCTGTGTATACTGGACCTTAAATGTCAATGGGTTATAAGCAGTCATCCTGACCGCTTAGTATGGGATATATTAAACTGTTATAACTCCCCATGCAGGCTAAAAATCCCCACATTCTTTCTTTGCAGTCTGGTATATTTTAACATTTGTTACCCACTTAAATAAAATTGGCAGACAGAGCTCGCAGTTACATCAGCAGGTACAGTTTTTCATTTTAAAGCCATGTTCCAGTTTTTCCAACCATGTTTTAAACTCTTCCACCTTATTATAGTCTGAAGATTTACCCTTGTACAGAGTTACATCAGTAGCAACAAAGCACAGTTAAATGACCAGGTCCGATAATCTGGCTTTCGTGTCGGGTAAGTCAGTCTCTCATGCCACTGAGATTATAAGGGAAAGATGATGGTCTTAATCTCTTTCAGAGCAACTTTTTCTTTGTTACAGATCGTGTTCTGAGCGGAAGTACTTTGTGATCTTAATTGTGGGCCTTGCATTATCTTTACTGCCCAGTCGTATGCCTAAGCAACGTGTAGGATCACAGGACATGTCACCACCTCTGATGGTGGCTGTGTTAATGCACAGTTTTAATGTCCTTCCCTTCAGCAATGTAATTCCAGTTAACCAATCTTGGGCTGTTGGATTACTTCTTGGGTACCTTTGGAATTCCCAAGACTTTAGTAGTGAAAGTACAAATGTTAAGAATTTTGTACTAAGTCTGGGTTTGTGATCTCTTCCTGTCCTCTGCATCTCCAAGGTACAGCTATCTTGAAGAGGTGGTCTACATGTAACATGGGAGGGCTGCAAGATCCCCTAATGAAGCACTTAAGAATTAGTTTGTTTTTATTGCCAGTTTTTCAGAGCATCAGTACTTGAGGATCAGGTCTGATAAGGGAACCTTGCACCTTGTTCTTCATACTTTTTCATTTTAGGTTAACTGAGTTGGATGGCTGATGAAAGACCCTTTTCAGCCATTCTCTGGGACCAAGGCAAAGCCAAATTAGTAATATACAAGCAGAAATGCATAAGCATTACCTTGGCTTAGGATTACCTGATTTGTATGGATATTTGAACTACACAAAGACTCGTATACATAACACAAGCAGAAAGTTATAAACCCTAAGTGGAAATGGGGGTCAAGTAATAAGGACAGTAGGATTTTGGATGCAGATCCTTAAGAATAATCATAGAGATTACAGAATGTTATATTCATAAAGTTGCAAAGTATTCTAAGAAATGTCAGCATGTGAATGGAGAAAGGAGATTTTTGCCCATAGGGTTGACTTCGAGTGGGGATGCAGAAAATTACAAAGAGGGGGCTGGAGTTTACTGGAGAAAAATGTCGAATGAACCAAGCTATGTAGAGCAAATAACCAGAAAGGTGAAGGTAATTGATTGGGATGAGGCCAAGCAGAAGACAGAAGTTCAGACTACTAAATGGGAATTGATATCCAGGTGTAGACAGATGAAGGGATGGGGGAGTCCTAAGTGAAATACCAGATCTGGTAGAATTTTCAGTAGTCTAGAACAGAAGTTGCTGTTAAAAGGTGCAGTAACAATACTTACTAATTATACAATAATATTTTTATAGGTAGTTTTAGGGTTCTTGTACACAAGACCTTTAGAAGTCTAGGATGAAAGCGATCTTTCTTAATAGGTTAAGAAAATAGAATATGATTTTTACAATTGATTTTTTACATACAAAGTGTATATATATTTTTTTTTGATTGCCAAATGGACCAAGGTTGATACATTTCCAGCCATATTGTCTTGGATAAAATCACAGACTTAATAATCTGGTTAAATAAGAGGTACCACATCTTATGTACTTTAAATAAAATTTATAATGGGTTATATTATGACTGCTACTAAGTAGGGCAGGACCAGCTTGAATTTCACACTGATGACGGAAGGGATGTAAAGTTAACATATGTACCAATAACACTTTGTTTTACAGCACAATAAACCACTCCCTTGCCTGATAAAAAGTATATATCTATTTAGAAAGCTTGTGACAAAACTATTACTCTTGTTAATTTTGTTTTACTTGGATCGCTTGTCTTATTACTTTAATAAAGGATTTTTGACTGGAAACAGACTGCCTGCCTTGCTTGGATTATTTTCGAATACTCAGTAATTCTGTACAATATTTCATATTCTATATATTTTTTTTGACTTAAGACTAGTTTAAGTTCGCTGTTTCTACTATTGTCTGATCTAATTAATATACAGTGATTAAGTAGAGATATAGGGACTGAAAATCTTCCACACAGAGAAGTTTCTTACACTGTTTTGTTTTTGGACACCGCTATACCGGTTTAGTGGGTTGTTTGAGACTTCGGGGATACCTTTTTTTTTATTTTGTTGGTACTTTGGTTTCTGAGACCAAGGTTTTTGTTCCGTCAAAGGATTCCTGATTTGGTGTGAAATTCCAGCATTTTAAAACATGGATAATGACTTATAGATTTACTAACTGTACCTATCTGGAATGATACAGAAGCAGATCAGATACAAACAGATACAGAAAATGGACATGGAAGAATGTGCCCATAAAATTTGAATTCAGAGACTTTAGAAAAGCAACTGATACGCATGCAGGGTCTCCACTGAGAACACATTTGTTTACAA
Organism: Protopterus annectens; assembly: GCF_019279795.1. Taxonomy (NCBI): domain Eukaryota; kingdom Metazoa; phylum Chordata; order Ceratodontiformes; family Protopteridae; genus Protopterus; species Protopterus annectens. Next base: position 487,728,694 of record NC_056746.1, on the reverse strand, counting down.
CAAATCCTAGATGAGAAAAGACTACCCAGGCGACTTAGATTGAACAAAAGACCAATGAGGAAAGTATGGATGATTCACTTTCTAAGGAATGGGAAGATATTTTAGAGGATGCCAGCTACAGACTTATTTGTCTGTTAATAAGGAACAACCTTAGTGTACAGAAAGCTACAAAGGCTGATATCACATGTTGAAAGACAACATTGGAAAATGAGAATCATGATCTGGATGCTAAATTTGAGCTGCTTAGAGTGCAAGGATATGAGCAGTCCTTTAAAGAATGAAAGATTAATAAAATGAAGAGAGATCAACTGTACAAAGATGAACCTGGGAGACTTAATAGGAGGTACAATAATAACAACAGAAGAAACAACAACAGACAAGGTTTTAGTTATAATGGGATATAAGGGAAAGTATAACCAGGCCAACAGACCTCAACAGGATTTTCCCAGGGAGATCCTTGCACAACACCAGACAGGGGCACAATACAGGACCACCAGGAGGCTGCCCCCCCAATCTCATCCCCCACCAGCCCAATCTCCTCTGGCTGTCAGCACTCCACAGAAGCCTTTGACATCACAGAAGGATCAGGACAGGAACATATGCCACAGAGGCAACCAGAACTGACAGAGGTCTACAGGACGAATTACAGGACAACCGGGACCACAGGCAATCCAGCTACCAGGAGCAGTAGCACCTTCACACAGACCAGTTTCTTCAGAAGGCCGATATCGACAGCGCAGACATAAACCACCACACCAATACCAAAGCCAGAACAAGAACGACAGCCATCACCAGATCCCCAGAGCTTGTCCCTTTTACCAGATTCCCACCTACCACAGCGAGGAATACTACTACAACCCACTGAGATTCCAGAAAGCAGTGGAGGAATTCCAGAGGTCTCGGATTCTATCCACGAACCCCCATGGAAACAGGAGAACCAAACGGTGGACAGGGGTGAGGAAAATACGCTACCTCTGCAATCCCGACTTGAACTCCCACTACAGTCCTGTTCCCAGGCTCAGACTGTGGAACCAGCCACAATAACAGGCACAGTAACAGGTGCTCCGCTTACCTGGAACCACTCTGTTAAAGCACTGACTGAAGATGAAAAAAGTGTGTTGTCCAAAGGACTTTCTTTTGTACCAAACTGCAGGAGTGAGTTTGCTTGGGTACTGATAGACCTTAAAATGTTTTTGTGAGGAAGCTCAACTCAAGGGTACAGTTTCATGGCAAAATTAATGACACTGAAAATAAGCCTATTAATGAAACTATAAAAAGGCCAGGCAGCTGTTGTCCACCACTTCAAACAACTGCTTTCGAAGTGAAATGTGAGATGGATGTCAGGAAACTACTTAAAAAAAACCTCCTAAGAAAAAACTTTTAACACACTGAGAAAGAAAAACATTGCTTGAGCTAGGCAATGATAAATCCAGGCGTGTAATGAAGGCAGACAAGGGAGGAGGTATACTTGTGACTGATGCCACTAGCTACAACCAAAAGATAGAGAACATGCTGGAGGATAACAGATTTTATGAGTTATTTACCATGGGTGACATAAAAAGAGCATATGATTTATGGAACACTAATCTCACCACATTATGGGAAGAAAAACTTATCAATGAAAATCTTTATAATTATTTATGGAGCCCATGCCCATGTTTACCTTACTTTTTTGGAATACCGAAGTGCACAAGAACAGAGAAGACCCACTTTATAGACTTGGTGGTAGCAAGTGGAGGTTCCCTTACCAAAGCCACAGCCATTTACCTTGATTATTTGCTGAAACCTTTAGCAGAAAATGTCATGCATAAGAGATTCAATGGATTTTTTGAGGAAAATAAAAATTATTAATGTGGAAGCTGACAGTATTTTATTAACTATTGATGTGGAATCCTTGTACACAGTGCTCCCTCACAATTGCTGAAGAGACCGGTTTTAAGTTCCAGATCCTGGATCGCATAGACATGGGTGATCTTGGAGACATCCCGAATATTCTGGAGAAACATGAACTCTTGTGGCAGTTAAAGCAGAACTCTCTTAGGAAGCCTGGACTAAACTACTACTGTTCAATTAAAAGTGTACTGGAACTTAGAAAATTGCCACATTGTTTAAATGACTAATTTTATTTTATTCTACTAGTTGGTTTTAAATTCCATGTTAAATCAGTTTTAATTTAAGTGTATATTTTGTTTCCATCATCATAATTTTTTTCTTTTTCTTGTTCATTTTGAATAAAGTGGAAAAGAGATGTGTCTAGAATGATGAAAGCGATCTTTAACAATAGGTTAAGAAAACAATGTGATTTTTACAATTGATTTTTTACATGCAAAGTGTATATGTATATATTTATATATATTTTATGATTGCCAAATGGACTAAGGTTGATATATTTCCAGCCATGTAGTATATTGTCTTGGATAAAATCACAGACTTAGTAATCTGGTTAAATAAGAGGTACTACATTATAAATTTTATTTAAAGTACATAAGGGTTATATTATTACGACAGCTACTAAGTAGGGCAGGACCATCTTGAATGTCACACTGATGGGGAAGAGATGTGAATTTAACATGTGTACCAATAACACTTTGTTTTACAGCACAATAAACCACTCCCTTGCCTGATAAAAAGTATATATCTATTTAGAAAAGGTAAATGGCACGAGAATGGGCTGTGACTGGCAGATGTGCTATTGTTTAGCGAGTGGATGTCACGTCATTCTTAAGTACATTTTTGATTTCAGTCCCTGAAATACTAGTTATTCGTAATTATTGATCGTCATTGCATTTACAGACTTTCGCTTACTCGAAAACGCATGCTATGTACCTCTTAACTAAGGGGCATTAAGAAAGTAAAGGTGAGGATGAGAAAGTGGAGCGCTTTCATACTTTTCAAAATATAAAATATACATTAAGCCCCTATACAGTTGTAGAAGCTTAGTTTATTTATTTAATAAGGTATGCGCTCATAAATTAGTCTGACTTTATATGGGGCAGCAGTGAAACTAGGGGATGCAAGTGTAAATCCGAGGGACAAGCAGTTGAGATGTATAACGTTGATCCCGATTTGCTTTCAACTTCCTTTGAGATATTGCACTAATACAAAGCCTAGCTTTAGTGCTAGTCCCAAAGTTCCTTAATTTAAGACCTTTCTCATTGCCTTTTAAAAGCACGAGTAAGAGTTTAACAGCTGTGTGTATACTGTGATTGTTTGACTTTTTTTTATAACAATCGTGTACCCTAATAAATACAAACATTTTTAAATTGCTCTATTTTTTAGTAACAGTTCGCGGTTCAGTTAGCGCGGTACATTTTATTTTTATTACTTGCTGACAGTATCAGTGGATTGATTCATAACCCTCAAACTGAAGCAGTAGGGGACAAAGCCCCTGAAAATCAAAGGCACGTATCTAAAAAAAAAAATCCGGGACGTCCATTTAGCATAAATTATGCATATTCATACAGAAGGTAGTTATAGTTTAAAAAAAAAAAAAAAAAAAAAAAGCATGGCATATATTTTTACTTTTATTTTGTCATAGTATATTTTGTGTAAATTTACAGCAGTATAAAAGTTAATGCTCCAACTTAATCCTTTCCCATATAACAAAGCAAAAAAAAAAAAATCTACACTGCACTATCATAACATGCTTTATATCAAAACTGCTATATGTGTAAAAAAAATGTTTTTTCTATAAATCATTGTAGGTAACTGCACTGGGTGGCCGCGGTAGTGCAGCAGTTAGCGTTGACGCCTCACAGCAAGAGGTTCTCTGGTTAGATCCTCGTTGGGGTGCCTTCTGTGCGAAGTCTGCATGTCCTTCCTGTGGTCGTGTGGGTTTCCTCCGGGTGCTCCGGTTTCCTCCCACATCCCAAAGACATGCTATAGGTGGATTGGACACTCTAAATTGGCCCTAGATGTGAGTGAGTGTGTGCGCCTTCTGTGGAAGGTTGGGCGCTAGGCTGGCAATTCGACACCGTAAATCTCCGCTGCCAATCATGAGCTGACAGGTGATCCACTGTGGCGACCCCTAACCGGGAAAAGCCAAAAGAAGAAGAAGAAGAAAGCTTGTGAGGAAACACTTATTCTTGTTAATTTTGTTTTACTTGGATCGCTTGTCTGTGTACTTAAAGGATTTTCAACTGGAAACAGACTGCCTGCCTTGCTTGGATTACTTTCGAATACTCAGTAATTCTGTGCAATATTTCATTTTATTTATTTATATATATATATATATATATATATATATATATATATATATAATTTTTTTTTTTTTTTTTTTACTTGTTTGCTACTTCTACTACTATTGTCTGATCTGATTAATATACAGTGATTGATTAGAGATATATGGACTGAAAATCTTCCACACAGAGAAGTTTCTTACACTGCTTTGTTTTTGGACCCACTATACTTATTTAGTGGGTTGTTTGAGACTTCAGGGATACCGCAGAGCTTACTTTTTTTTTTTTTAAAGAATTTAACACACACGCTCCTGCAGGCACAGAAACTTAAATATATACACACACATGTAAAAGCATAAAGACAGTGGCTTTCCCAGAGAAAAACTCAAACACGTGCACCTGTGTACACACAGCAGTAACTTCCATGTTGGTATAATTGATGTATTTTTTTATTCCTTTAAAATGAAACTTCCAAGGATACTCTGTCAATTAAATGGCTGTAACTGCTGGATACAGATAGTCACACACAAAGATGCAAAGACAGTTACACGGGTGACCCCACCACATACCCACTCATAGAACTATACCCAACAATTAGTGCTACTTTATTGATCCAGTACTCCTCAGATGTTTCATTCTGATTCACTGAAGGAAGAAATACATACATTATACCAACCGTGGCTTCACTGTTGGTACAGTGTATGCATTATCCATTTAGTGAAGGCAGTCTCTCTAATTACATACATTTGAGTTTCAAACTTTATATCCTTCAGAAAATGCATGCTAACGCAAATCCTTTTCTAGCAATTTTCTAAGTTTATAAGAGCAGTATTTAAAATTGATTTCTTTTTTGCCCCCCCCCCCATTAATTAAGGTTATGTCCAGATTTCTTGTGCTAAGAGATGGAGAGCTCATACCCACCCACACACCCATACACCCACCCATGTCATACCTCTCAACTGCCCAGAATTTTGTAGGCTGCCTAAATTTTTGCCTTATATTTTTGGTCTGTTCCTTATAAAATATGTAATTTTCTGGCAAATCACAGAGGAATGAAATAAGATAATGAGAGAAATAGTTTCAGACATATCCTTCAGAACATGTATGGTAGCACAAAACCTGCTATTCTAGCAACCTTCTAAGTTTATAAGAGCAGTGTCTAAAAATTGTCCCTATTTTTGTGGCTTTATCACTGCATTTTGTTTGGCTATTGGCTTTGTCCAGATTTCTTACTCTAGAAGGTTGAGAAATATGTTGTAACATGATCTGATCTTGTGAAAGCCTGACCTGTAATGTAGAAAAGGAGAAGCTGGTACTTTAAGAGAATAGTGGTTGCATTATGCAGTGTCCTCTATGAACGATGCATCTATTTGAAGTATTGTTAAATCATTATTTGGCGTTCCGGGCTTCAATAGTACTTTTAACTCCTTTGCAAACTTTTTTTTAGGGCAGCATAAGCAGTATTTGCATTTAAGTTTTAACATTGTTTCTACAAATTTATAAACAAAATTTGTGAGGTGAAAGAGTTGTTTAACTTTATTTGCCAACATTTTGTAACTTAATTCGGTCCCTGCAATCCGAGGCAAAGTACTTGATTCAGGAAATAACATTAAAATTGCATCCTAAACCCAAAGTTTAATCAGAAAAAAAATGTTTTGTGCAATAAAGACAATCACCCTTGGTACATTTAAACCTCAAACAAGTCTACAGGTTACCCTGGCCTTTCTACTTTTATTTTGCTTTATTATTCAGTGAGAGTTTTTCTCTTGTTCATGCTTTGGGGAGATATCGTTATTGGTAGCCCTGAAGCCATGGACTTTTACTCAGCATTCTGATTGGCTGCTTCAAGTCAAAATCTTTCTCTGATTGGCTCCCTTTCTCTTTGCCGATTGGCTATAATTCTGATTTGGGAGCCAGAGAACAAAATGCAAAACCACCACTATCAACAGTGAAACACTGCCTCACTTCAAATACAGAGCTTTCTCCACAGTGCGGTGCGGTTGAACGCTAAGTCCCTGGTACACAGCCTGTGTTGAAGATGTGATGGGAAAGAGAAGTAGCTGGGGAGTTTAGAGTTAGCAAACTTTAAATATTTCCTTCAGATTACAATCTGAAATATTTGAGGAACTAACGAATGCTAACTAAGGAAATTGTTCTTTTGAGTTGGGGCACAATATCTGAATTGCATAGACATAGTAAGACTTTACAAAGGTTAATGCTGTTACCTGCTGAAAAAGCAGTTACTTTGAAATGGCAATCAAAACCTAAACCTGCTGTAACTAAAGTAATGAATGTTGGATAAAAGAACTGGAAGTGGGGTCTTTAGAAAAGAGAAGTGACAAATTGCATAGAAGTAAATCAAATTTATGGGCACAATGCAAGCAGAATAGTAAGGAAGAGTGAGGGTTAAGAAAAGGTGAGAATTGAGCAATTTATATAACTGAGTGGCAATTATAAAGTAAAACATTTGTAATGTATAATGCATGAAGAATGTGAATTTTCTCAACATTACTGTACAAGTACATATGTCTTGAGAGATTATTTAATAAATATGGTTATACATGGCAATGCTTGTGTATATATATATTTTTTTAGAGTTAAATATTTTCAATAGAAAAAAAATTACAGACTATAATACCCATGTAGTGTCGTATACATATGACGATAGTGCATTGACATTGCAGCAAATAAGCAACTGTGTTCAACAGAATAGGCAAAGAGAATGCAAGCACAAATATTTACATCATAAAGAGACTGGAATATGCAATGAAGACAGATGGGATAAAGTTCAAGATAGGACAGATGTATTTATCTCACTTTGTGTAAACTTCATTACCAAGGATTTTATCAAAAGGCACGTTGCTGTCTGTGGCCTTTACTTCTCCAGTTTTCCACCTTAACCAACTACCTGTAGTTTCTTCACTTTGTCACCCACTGTGTTAACTCAGCAAAGTCTTTCTTGCACTGAAGGTATTGCAGCCCATGTAGATTCTGGACTCTAGGGTTTTCTGAGGGTGAGGCAAAACAAGGTTGCAAAACTTTTTTTTTTCCAAAAGTAGATGCATTTTTAAAGTGGTGAAACAATCTCTGATGCTGATATGCCAACCCAGTGCTTTTTGTATAGAAAAAGGCATCAAAATTTTCACTTAAACTGAACTCTATGTGCAAATACAAAATGATACTGTAGTGTTTTATTTTTGGTGCAGTATGAATAGGGAGAAAGCGCAGATTTGTCCTGTAATGTTTGCATCAGACACTTGCACAACATTCAGGATATGTTAGCAGTCTAAATTTTGGAATTAAAAATAAGAATTCTGGTGTGGTAGTTTTGAAAGGATTGATCAACTGGTTAGGGGATTATTTTAAGCACATTTGAAATTTCAGGAATGGGTTGGTACTTTGCCTTGCTTTCATCTGCTCTTGTTTAATTTGGACTGTAAATGAGAGGGTTAAGTAACTGGACTAATTTCACATGATTGCTCAACTGTAGTGCAGATTTTAAACCTATGATGCCTTTGGTTTGTAGACTTGCAGTTTCACCTTCAGACCACTTATGCTTGTGGCTTATCCATTTCATGGAGTTGAACTTCTCAGCTTTCTGCTTTCAAGTCAAGAGTTGAGCAATACACTGCCAAATGTTCACAAGTTGAAGTCATTTCAAATAACTGTACTGCTTACGTTTTTGGTAATGTTTAGAACTGATAAAGGAGAGAACCAAGCACTGGATTTTTCCTGCATTTGGATACAGGATGTTAACCAGAGGTAATTGACTGTCAATGTTTAATAGGGGAGGGGATTTTGAGAGCTCAAACCCAGGTGTACCTTCAGGCTTTTCTCTCTAGCTCTCCACCATTCAAGAAGGAAAGTTTAATACTTCCCAAGAACATTAGCTAAATTCTACTGGACTTTTCCTGGCTTATTTCAACACATGCCTTCCACAGGCATTCTTTCAGCTGTTTTAAGAGCAGCAGAACCAGTTTTTGGAGGGTATATAGTATTTAAGATAGACACATGGAGTTGCAGTTGTGTTGCTGTTGTATGGAAGTTGTAAGAGAAGAGTGCTGAACTTCACTGTCTCTTTAGTGTCCCCCATCTGTTATAGCAGTTGAGTCCTTTATCTCCATATGGTGACATCCTACCAGTTTCATCATGAGCTTGGTCAACACAGTGACCTGTTGGTGGGATTGCAGTTTGTGCATATATAGCCTTTTGTAGGGCAGATTCCTGTGCATTACTTTTATATTTTTACTGCAGCTTGTGTAAGATCTGTTACCCAAGAAAGAGATTCATGTCATGTTAAAATACATAAGGGAGTCATCTAACTATGGAAAATGTGGATACCCTGTAGCCTGCAATGAGCTAAAAGTGGAGCCAGACACTTTGTGAACACTCTCTTGGGGTAATGGATAGTTCAAAGGGTGAGGCAGAGAACGAATGTGACCTAGACACAACACAACCTTAAACATCTGAAGTTTGGGTGAGTAGAGATGTGAAAAGCATCTTCTAAATCTAGTGGTGTTACCATAAAACTTGAAAGAGGAAGCGGTACCAGGTTGTGAAGTGGCATTTTGAATTTGGGCACTATCATGAACAGATTTAGGAAAGAAATATCCATAACTGGTCTTCACGAATCTTCTTTCTTTGGCAATTCAGAACATCCTTAAATGCAAACCCTTCCCCACCTGGGAAGGAGGAACTGGTTCTAGCACTCCTTGAGACAGCATATGATGAAGATCTGGAGGAAATGAGTCTGATCTTGAGGATGAGGAATGATCCCCCTGAAAAGGAGGAATTCCCTTCCACTGCCATCTGTAACATTGATGAGTGACCTTCAGAACCCATTTCTCAGAAACTTCTGTTGCCAAAGGGGAAAAAAATTGGACTCTCCTTGGCTTTGGGAGTTTTGAGGCAACTTTTTGAACCTCCTTGCTATTTAAGTTTTGTGTATTTTGTTGAGACTGTGTTTTGCAAAAATTGGATGAGTTAGAAAATGCCTTAGAAAATTTAGAAAAGGAGGGCTGAAAAATCTGTTTCCCTTGCAACTTGTTTTTTAATCACACTTTTTGGTAATCTCTGCAGCAGAGGTATGAAAAACTAAATCCCTGTCCAAAGCAGAATTTAAAAATCTCATTTTAATGTAAGATTCCAAGAATAGAACTAAGTAAACCTCTTCAAAACAGTACCAGTGGAGAGACATCAGCAGAGTCCTACTGTAAACAATAAATAGTGACTTGTGAAGCTGAAGAAACTAAATTTATTTAAAGCAGGGTTTTCCTCACAAGAAGAAACTACAGAAAACTTTAACATATGAGCCTTGCAATAAAAAATTCTGGAAATCAAAGGTGCAGATGTGTACACTTTTTGTCCCCATACTTAACAGTAACTTTCCCATCCTTATCAGAAAGACTAGGATTGGAATTAACTAAATATTTTGCAGCAGTGGGTCAACTAAAACCTATAGATGCTGGATCAGGCTTGGGAATACCATTTAAATCTTAAGACTGAGGAACTTTATACATTCTATCTGCCTTTTTAGGGGCAGCTGGCTGACGATCAGGAAAATTACAGGCAACAACACGTGCATCCTCTAAGACAGAAGAGGAAAAATGGGTCTAGGTTGAGGCGTTCCTTCTATAACAAATAGTATTTTCTGAAGGACTGAAAAACTTCAGTTTCTCCAGCTGAAAACACTGACGCATTCCATCAGTAGTCTCAGCAAAAGAGAAATCCCTAAAGGAAGAATCAGAAACTGAACTCTCCTGTTGAGTTTTAATCAGAAATCTGAGGAGGAAACCTTGGATTTGCCCCTTCAAATTCACTTTGATTCAGAATCTTGAACCTCTTCAGGAAAGGGGGTATCCCTCTTTTAACAAACTACAAGAAGGATCAATAGCTTGACTTGTACCCTGAGCCAGAGCCAGTAAACTACTCCTGTTGAAGGAAATCATGTTTAGTTTTTATTTTTGACAGGAAAAATGAGGCCACCCATGTTACTAATGGCAGCTATAGCTTCTGCAGGGATGATCACCGCATTCTGACACAGGCCTTCCTTGTTCCGTCTCCCAGGAACAGCAAAAGTGACTCTCCTTTGCCCACTGAGGGGATGCCAACAGCCTCAGAGGACACGGCTAACCCCCCAGTTCATAGGGGCTATAGGCGCTACACCAGTGGGATGTGGATTGAGAGGACTGGTCTAAGGTGCAACAGATGGCCACAGCAGAGTTACCCATGTGCAGTTGAGGCAAATCTCTAGCCTGCTGTGGTGGTAAAGGCTGTCAGCTTAATTCTTCTTTTGTGGTTGAAGGAAGGATTGTGACAATAGGATCAGTGCTTTGTTCCATGTTCAGACCGAAAATTATGCCTCTTTCCTGGGGAAGACGTGCAGCAAATGCTGGTAAAAACTAAGTCTTTAAAAGTCACTTCACAGAAAAACACAGTAAAAACTTTTTTTTAAAACACTTTGCCTGCCCCCAAAAAGTAAAATAAAAATTTCCGCACAGAGGAAAATATTTTTCCATTACTTTACACACCTTTTAAAGTGACAGGAAAAGAGCACTGCAGTTTAAAAGTATGAAACTGTCTCATGACAGTCCATTAAAACACAAAAAAATCCTAGTTTTAAAAACTTCCCTGAAGAGAAGTGATAAAGCACAATGAATATTGAGAAAATGGAAAGTTCATAGGTGTGTACTGGGCTAATAACCACTAGCTTGGCCAATGAAACATTTGCAAGCAGGGACCCGAGGTATTTACAGACTGCTTGTGTCTGTTAGAGACACTAGTGCCAAACCTGGGATGCATTTCCTGTTTCCCATCCAACTGTCCAAGTTACACATGTATTGTGTTAGGGCGGAGCTTTGATTCACATGGATGTTGCCTGGATTGTGTTGAGGAGGAACATTTCTTCACAGTTACACATGAGGGGTAGTCTCTGGGATATCTGCTTGTCTGTCCAAGTCATATTTATGTCACAGGGAAGGTTTAAGCCTTTAGAACAGGTAATTCTGGTGCTTTGTTTTGCAGATGTGCAGAAGGTCCATCAGGGTGAGGTCCAACAATGTCTTGTATAACAGGCATAGATCTCCTCTCAGTAGCCTGTAGGAGACAAAATACAGGGAATAGGGGTTTGAGGTGGTCTGCATAGGACACATTACTCATGCCCTGTATTCTTTTAGTGTAGACCACTTTGTGGACATTCCAGTTGTTGGATGTGCCTGGTTAGGTACACACCATAGGGAGTATTATACTCTCTGATAAGTCTGAATGCTGAATATGATGGAACAGAGATCTCCCTGGAACTAGATGCCATGTCTTTATGTTGCACAACATAGAATGATATCCTGACTACTGTAACATGTGATGGTCAAAGTCTAGATTACTGTCTACATGTGTCCCCAAATCCCTGACTACTGGGTCAGTGATAGTTAGTAGGGATGGATGACTTCCTAAAGAATACTATTATGCATTTCTTTGCATTTAGTTTACCCATGGCTTTGACACAGGTTATTTGTCAGCGTCAGCCCTTTCTGGAAGGCATCAGTGTCTGGGGATTGTATGACTGCTAATTTTCATCTGTCTGCAAATGTAGTCACCCAGAGGCTCTTGACATTGACCTTGACTTCAGAAAACTAAATGCCAAAAAGGAGCAGTCCCAGGACTGATCCCCGAGAGACTCTGCTTTGGACTGGAGTCTTTGTAGAGATAGGTTCTTCAATTCTAAGTTTCTGGGTCCTGTCTATGAGCCATCTGGCTGTCTACCAGGTGACATAAGGGTTTATATTTAACCTCTTAAGTTTATCAACAGCTCCTAGTGGGTATTGTCAAATGGCTTGGCCAGATCACGGTAGGCAGTGTGAACAGTTTTGCGTTCATCCATTGCTTTGGTGACCCTCTCAAAGAAGTCTGCCAAGTTGAGTAGTCATGACCAGCCCTTGATGAAACCAAATTGGGTTGGGTCCAGTGACTTGGGGTTTCCTGTGTTATCATTGATAATTTCCATGGATTTGCTTATGAGACTAGCAAGACTTATGGGTCTGTAGATGATCCACTTGTATGCAGAGGCATGAGTGTTGCTGTTCTCCATTTGTGAGGTAGGAAGCCTGTTTAGTGGCTACTTTTAAGTAGCAATTCCAGAGTGCCTGATAGGTCATGTTTTATGCTATTTATAGGCATCCTGAGTATTGTCTGGGCCATCGGTAGTGCTTTTGGCTTTAGAGAGAGCATTGAGGACCTGTTCACTAGTGATAGCAGGGGGAGTTGTATTTGATATTTCCTGAGGGGAGGTTGAGGGAGAAGGAGGGTTAAAGTTGGAGCTGAATTTATCTGTCAGTAGGTTTGCTATATCTTCTGGCTCAGTGTAGGTGGCTCCATTTACAATGAGCTCTGCACACAATTGTGTATTGCTTTTGAGGTTGCAGACATGGCTAAAAAATGCTTTGTGGTTGTCCTTAGAGTGGGAGGACTAGTTTACCTCAAGTTTGGCTTTGGTAGACTTTTTGACCTCTGAGTTCATTGATTAGTTTGTCTGCTTTTATCCTGCTGGGTGCTACACCACCTAATTTTTGCCATGATTTGATTGGTTTTACAGTCTATTGATGTGATTCCACCAGGATGGCTTGTTATTGAGCTAGTTCTGTACGGTTTACTGTTACAATCTCATAGTGCAGGGGATCGAATGGCATGTGGCTGAAAGTACAGTTTCAAAGAGGCACAATGCTGAACCAGACTACTGCAAATTTACAGTAATGAATGTGAAGTGTAATTTGGTAGTCTGAGTTTGGTGTTATGAATGGAGATCATGGTACAGTGAGGAACAGGGAATTTACCTTTTCCTCACTACAGTGCGATCCGAGTCCTCCCACAACAGCAAGCTGTGCACTGAATATCTTGGGTGACTGACATCACCTAAAGCTATTTTGAATTGTCAAATGCGGATGTTTGAGAACTGACATTTGACATAGTGTAGGAGTCTATTTCATTTCCGGCATTATTTTTTGCTGATTTAAGCAAACTAAGAAAGTGCATTCTTCTTTTCAATAGTAAACCATTCTGTACTTATTGCTGTGTGAACAGCTTCCTCCCTGCAGCTTTTAACATGCTTGTATAGTTTCTATGAACAGTTCTAAGTAGGCAGCAGTGTTCCGGTTTTATGGGGCTTGAAATTTTGTCATGTTATGAGCATTCAAGGGTTAGTTGGGGTTCTGGGATTTATTTTTTATTTCAGAGGAGACTTCTTTTGTGGTCCGATCTTACCAGATAGGATGTTACACTTGGGTGTGCAGCACTGTCTGGACGAAATCCAGAATATTTGTGCCCATGTTCAGTGTACTGATGGTCTGATCCAGGGGGGTTGTATTTACAAACTCTAGGAATCCCTGTGCCTGCATATTTGGTGTCTTGCATGATTCCCAGTTTAATGGGGTAAGTTAAAGTTGCACACGAATATGTTATTAGGTTGGATGGTGATTGTTTCTGAGTAAGATTAAATGTGTTATGGGTTTCCTGGGTCATTGAGGGGGACCTATAGTTTGCAAGGAAGTGGTATGGGATTTTGTTTGTGGTGTTTTGAACATGGAGAAACTCAAGTACTTCAGCCTTGAGATGTATTTATTTTTGGTGTAAATCGAGACACTATCTCCTTTAGTTCCTGTCTGTATAGAGCTGATCTAAATGTGTGGAAGACATTATAGCCTTGCACTGCTGGTGTGCCGTCAGTGGCTTTAAACCATGTTTCCATGACTGCACAAATGGCAGCATCCTGTGATGGTAAGAGCTTATATGGGGTGAAGTTTTAGGCTCCTGGAATTGAGCATTCGCACCTTCAGATTTTCCTTTTTTCCCCTAAAGGGAACTTAACTGCCCATTAAAGGAATAGCAGCGCCAAGCCATCCGTTGATCCTCAAAACCCTTAGAGTGTACTCTTCGGTGGCAGTAAGCTCTGTAGGGCTTGGAACTCACTTTCATTTTAGTCAGTTCAGCTTGAGCTGTCTGACTGCTTGTGAGCTTGGAACATGCTGTGAAGCTTTGGAAACTGGCTGGCTGTTTTATCTTTGGCAAGATAAAACCCATATAGGTAAGGCTACTGCAGCAGTGGTTAGTATGAGCATCACTATACAAGTAGTAAAACATCGTCTGGCATTTGACTAGCCATAATCCTCAGTTTTTATTTTTTTTTACCAGAAAGTAGAATATTTTGAGGGACAGAGGAGAAGTGAGAGTCAGAAATATCCTTCAAAATTTTGGACAGTTGAGAGAGGTATAGTAGGGTGATGTTCATCTCGTAGTTCAGTCTGAGGGTTTTAACATCTACACAAAGGATAGAGAAGCATTTACCCAAATTTTCTACCCATGGTCAGTCGCAAAGAGGAAGTAAATGCTGATTTAATTGTATTTTTTTTTTTAATTAGTTCAGTTCCAATGTTTCCCAGAAACAGCTGAGTTTTAAAGTTGATCAAAGTTCAGTGTTGTGGGCTGCAACATAATGTAATCTGTGTCAAAGGAATTAAGAACATTTTATTTTTCTTAGGTTGGACAGCTGAACAAATGTGGAATATTGAAGTTCTGTTAAAATATAGTATTTTTTAAGTACTTCAGCACTGGGTTTTCTGATAACGCTTTCTAGGGGTGTTGAAACCAAAGAGAGAAAAGAAAGCATACTTTTAAATTTCTTTTAGCACAATTTGCTACCAAAGGAAGACACTGCATTTTAATACAGCATGGACCAGTACTTTAGGACTGGGCTGCAGATTAACACATTTATAAATTTTACATTTCAGTAAGCAAAGGTTAATAATCACTTTATAAATGTGATGTGAGAAGACACGAGGCCTGTGAAGTGTTCACTTGTAAAACAGCCAAAAAGAAATTGTATATAGTGTTTATTGGCAGTATGTGTTTTTTAAAATAGGGTAGTTTGCTAATAGAGCAAAACTGTTGGCCTGTTTTGGTGATAAGATAACAGTGCTAATTTCTGATTAGCTAGTTACTTAGTGAAAGAAGATGGCAAAAATTGAATTTTTGGGATTATTTTTGGCTGGCTACCTGATTAAAATGTGGAACTGAAAGCCTTCTTGTATACCTTCCCCTTGAATTATGGCGCCTTTTAGATACTTAGTAAAATGCAAACTAGTACTTTGGTCTCCTTTGGGAAAAGGCTTAAGAAACATAAGTAACTGAAAACTATATGCTGGTACTTTACATCTTGATAGTGTTTGAAAAAGGAAAATGAATGGCCTTGCAGGATTCTAAACTGGTGGTTTGTGGGTATGAAATCTGAACCTTTAGAATTTTGTTGGATTTCAGTACATGAAATTTACAGCCTGCTAATGATATAAAGGGGACCTGGTATTGCAAAATTGTCTACAGAAGCTGTACTTAGGGTTGCCAGATTTCTTTGTGGCTAAAACCGGACTAAGGTCACGCCCCTTGCATCACCCATAACCCCACCCATTCCCACCCACTCTCCCATCAATGACACGCCCATTTTGTGACATCACCATGACATCAGCTGATGGGAACGCCCTCTTTTTCTGTTCCGGATGCCTGCTTTCAGCCGATTTACTATGCTTTTCTGTAAAAAAAGAATAGCAAATCAGCCAATTGTATTTGTAACAAACACTGATAGTCTGTTTCTTTTTGTGAAACAGAAAAATGGAGTTTGTACAGTGTTTTCCCAATTTCCTGACTACCAGTCCAGAGCAGAGAATTGATTTGATTTGTGTGGATAGTCCAGAAAAAAACAGATAAGTGGCATTGCACATTGGCAGTGGCAACAGGGTGATTTCCAATTTCCCACCTATTGTTCAAAGACTCAACGTTATGCTTAAATAGGGCTAGCCTAGGGATGGACTCTGCTCCACATGAATGGGAAGCTTGTTCCAGTGCATGGGGACCCTCTCTGAGACACATTTGTGTCTCATCAACATCACATGGCCTATTTATGTCACAAGCAAAATTTAAATTTTTGGATATAATGGTTTTGATATTGTTCATTTTGTGGCTGTCCAAAAGGTCCATCAATCAGTGCTGGATCCAAGGATGCCTTGTATGCCAGACATTCTTTCTCAGTAACCTGTTGGAGACCCGGTATAGTGATAGGGCTTTAAGGAGATCTGTATAAGACAATGTGCTTAGACACTGGATTATTCTAGTAAGGAAGCTTTAAATATGTTCCAGCTGTTTTGTGTGTCTGGTCAAGTACATACCAAAGAGATAGGTGCAGCTCACACATCCAGTTATTTTGTCAACTTCTCAGATTAACATCGCTAATATTTTAAAAAGTGTTCCTTGTACATGAGCAATGTCCTATAAAAAATGTAAATAAGCAACTTAAACATGGGCTTCTTACGAGTTGTTCATTCACATTAATCAGTGTCTAAAGCATCTCCCCAGATTCCACTGGTGGTGAAGTGCCATGTAACATATTAGATGTCTTTTTTTTCATTCTCACTCCTTAACTCCTCCTCTTGCTCCCTAGTAACCTCTTCCATCCTTCTACTTCTTCCTCATTGTACCTCCTCCTTCCTTCACACAGGTCAGTTTGCCGAATTTTCATTCAGAAAACTGAATCGTGTTGGGCAAAGACATTTGGCCATTCATAAAATGGCCAGTTGTCCTTTGCAAACTTGTAGGAAAACCTATTCAGAGCTAGTCTTGACAACAAATCCATTAGACTCGGTTCAGTTTGGCCTGCTTTGCTGTGTTTGCTGCTTCCTGATGTAAATAAATGTTGTTAGAAATCTGTCAATTATGCACCCTAATATTTGCATTGGAGTAGGCTAACTTCTGTGCAATATTCATTTGCTGAGTAAATGAACTGGTGCTTTGACCCTTTTCAGCCATGACCCAGGCCACAAGAGCAAGGACAATTAAATATATACAGAGACTAAAATAGTCAATCAGCTAATTTATTTTTGGAAGGCATGAACAGACATAAGTAGACAAAAAAGCTCACTCAGAACATTCAAACTTTATACAGTAACCAATGGATGGGACTGAACTGTGTAGACCTGAGGGTTTGAAACAGTCTTAACCTCTGGTCACTCTGCCACTGTGCCTGTGGAATTTTTTTTTATCATAACTTTCAAACTTTGTGACTTGAGAGCATCCCTCACCTATATGGACTGAGAGGGTGGACAACAGATTATGCTCCCAAAGACCTGTTCTTTCATTCTGTCTGAACTCTTGTGGAGCAGCTCTGGTCTGTGGTGATGGTCAGGGCATTGTACAGCCATACTTTAAATGCACTTGTACTGTACATTCATAGTTGGAATGTGGTCACAGTTTGGGCACTGTGTGTAGAATGTCCATTTTTAGAGTCTGTTAGGAATAGTGCATAGTTCAGTTGAAGTTCCACATTTGTGGTATTTGGAGTTCGACTGAGCAGCCCTGATCAGGCGCTTGTTCTGTGAAATAACAGACTTAAACTCGGTGCAGGAATATGGCAGGTTAAAGAAAACTGACAGTTCACTTTTAACTGATTCTGGTGTAAGTCTGTTTCGTTCATCCGTCCAAATGTTATTCATAACGCTAAACACACGCTCAACGGATGCATTCGAGACTGGAACAGACAGAATGTGCTGAACAAGTTTCAACATATTTGGTGCAGACTCATGCTCGAAAAACTTACACCAAGCCTCAGCTGTGCTTGCACAGCTATGGATAACTTCAAACACTTCACTAAGAGCGCGCACTTCATCGTGCAGGCTGTCGGATGGACGGTGGGTGGATAGAGGCGTTTGCATCCAAATGTCAATCACTTCATCAAGCGAAGGCGATCTTGTGACACTAGTCAAAGACAGTGACTTGAAGTGACGATATGGGGAATGTTCAAATGCAAACCATTTGTTCAAATATGTCATTGCTCGCTTGTACACATTCAGAGCTTCAGTTATGAACTTCTCAATGAACTGCTGTGGTAGATAACTTTTACGCAGAGCAAATGCTACCTTCATACCAAAAAATTTATCATCAGTCCTATTCTGCAGAGACAGCTTAAACTGTTCCATTATACCGTACAGTTCACAAGCTGTTGTTGATTTGTTCTCAAGCTTTAAAATTGTCTCTTGAAAGGATGACATAAAGAAGTGTGTAAAATATAGATACAGCTCCGACTTTGTTGGGCTGTCGTCTGGTGCCAGTTCATTTTCCTGGTCCTTCAACATTTTCCATATCACTTTCGGACAATCAGCTTCTCCTTGAGACAAGAAATACGTTTTCAAAGGCATCCAGCACAGCAAAATTCGGTCAAGAGCCTTGAACAAACTCAACCAGCGTTGGAACATGTCTGATTATCTCGTGGTATTCAGACTCATAGAAATCAAAGCAGCTCTTCAGTTCTGCTCGCCTCAAGGCAGAGTTACTGAATTCAGCAAACACTTTCATGACAAAATTTTCAACATCAAATGACATGACCTTTAAAGCATTTTTCGCACAGTTATGCATAATGTGGTCATTGCAGTGTGCTGCAATAATGTTAGGATTCTCCTCTGAAACTAACTTCTGATAAACGGAGTTGTTTATGCCATAGTTTACCGATGCATTATCTGCGGCATAAGCGGTAACATTTTGCCAAGACAATTTACATTCTGATAAAACACGACAGAGTTGATTCTTAACGGACTTGGAGTCTTCAAATGCATCCTCGTAAAAGTCAATAACACAGAAAGAAATTCCATTCTGCGGGGTGAAGAACTGAACACCAACCGGATAGAATTTACGGTTCCCTTTGTTAGATGCATCAGTAGCAATGGAAAATGGCAAACCAGCATGTAGCTTATCAAGGACGAATTCTAGTGAAAATGGGTACAAAACATTGTTGACTATGGCGGAAACTTTTGTTCGGCCGCAGGTCATCTTTTTAACGATTTCCGAGTCATCAATTATAGACTTCATAACTTTGATACCACAGTCCTGTGCATTATATGAAATATGATGTCTAATTCCATGATACACTTCAGCAATTTCCGCTAGGGATACTTTGTGAGATGCCATACTGTTTGGCGATGTGAAAAATGTCTTCAGTCGTTGAGATGACGCACTAGCTTGGAAACAAGTAGTGTGCTTTTTAGTGCTTTGGTGTGCTGTAACTGCATTTTTTCCATCATATGCAACAGTGAATGATGTTGCACAAAGCTTGCATCTAGCTTTTGTATCTTCTGTGCATTTTTGTATCCATGAAAATTCCCTTTCCCACTCTGCATTATAATAACAGATGTTTCGTTTTCGCTTCTTTGGTGGGGTAGACCTGTCTGACCGTGTAGTTGGGCCGCCAAAACTCTCATTATCGTTGACACGGACACCGTTATTCCTGTCTTCCATAATAACAGTATTAATAAATAAAGTACCTGCAGACAGTGACAGCAGACATATAATGAGTTAGTTAAACTTAAAGACAAAAAGCTGCGTTAATAAAGAGTCTACAGAAATACTGTGCAACTACTTTTGCATCACTGAAGTATCTGTTTCTTATGAAAGGAACATCTGCTTGTTAGTGTCTGTCCCCGGACTGGTGCAAGGCTATACTGGCAGAGTCTACTGTCTAGTAGCATCGGGTATTCCCACACCATGGTGTCCCACAGTCCCACTGATAAGCTAGAAGGCTATGTATGTTATATGGGTTGGAGACAGTGGCATTGCCAAAAAGGCAGGAGTCCGAGCTGGACGTGGCAGAGTTAAAGATGCTAAAATTTGCACTGGGTGTGACAAGGGTGGACAGGATTAGAAATAAGTATATTAGAGGGTCAGCCCAGGTTGGAAGGTTTAGAGACAAAGCCAGAGAGGCAAGATTACATTGGTTTGGACATGTGCTGAGGATGGATGCATATTGGGAAAAGATGCTAAAGATGAAGCTGCCAGGTAACAGGAAAAGAGGAAATGGCAGCACCGTTCTGTGCTTTATTGTTTTGCCTTCTGGGTCATCATATTGTTTTATTCTGAGTTAAAGAGAGGAAGGCATAAGATAATGTTTATGGATGTGGTGATGAGAGAGGACATGCAGGTGGTTGGTGTGACAGAGCAAGATGCAGAGGACAGGAAGAAATGGAAACAGATGATCCGCTGTGTGGCGACCCTAATGGGAGCAGCTGAAAGAAGAAGAATGTGAGTAGTTCGTTGGCTGCCCTAAACACCAAAATCTAATCTGATGCCCTACATTATTATTATTATTATTATTATTATTATTATTATTATTATTATTATTATTATTATTATTATTATTATTATTATTGTTTCCCTCTATCTCTCACACACACTTAATACTCAATATATGCCATACAAAATTATACTGACCCCTGCCCTGGGCCCTGACTCTCAAACTCTCATCATCTCCTTGCTAAGTTCTAAATGTTTACTTGCAGTGTCAGTGTTCAACAGGTAACACACTTGCCTTTGGTTCTTGAAGATGAGAAGATTGTGAGTTCTAGTCCCACTTCAGGTGACTGGACTAATTTTTTTCCATTACTGACACTGTAGTGCAGTATTAAGGGATGCTGCACTCCTCTGAATGTGCTGTTCTTCAGATGAGACATTACACTGAGTTGGCAGTACCCAGGTAGATGCACAAATACATCATAGTATTTCTCAAAAAGACTAGGGGCAAACGGACAGCTGGCAACCCTACATAATCCCTATTATAAGCAATTGGAGGGGGTACCAAAAAGATCATCTGTTTTGTCCTGGTAAAATACCATCTTAACAGCTGCAGAACTCACCTTTGGATACTCCAGCCACTGTCCTGCTTAAATTGCCATGTGCGTTACATATTCGCATGCCTTTGGACTACTGTTATTGGTATCCAGAAAGAACTCTTAACAAGCAAGCAAGAAAATACTACCGGCTGCTCAGGAGTAAAGAAAATCCTTATAATGTTAATGTGAAACTGGCAATGTAAGCATTATACAAAAATGTTGATAGTAGATGTGACGATAGGAGGTACTGCCAGCCATGCCTGGTGAAGTAGGGCAGTGGATGTGCAACATTATGCCAACACAGCTAGCTGGAGTTTTGTGAAGAATTATATGTCATTTGTATATCAAACTGATTTGTACAGAATTTACTATTTTTTTAATTTATTTGTGGTGCTTGAATTCACATTTACCATTAGCAGCCTATAAATACACTAAACCCACACATACTTGTTGTATTTTATACATGTATTTCTCTCTCTCATATAGATTTTATAAATATATATAAAATACACACACAATATATATATATATATATATATATATATATATATATATATATATATATATATACACATATATATATATACAGTACAGAGAAACTAGAAAGCAAACTCAATGAGTTGGAATACTGCTGCTGTAGAAACAAGTTAAAGGTTACTGGCTTGCCTAAGGGAAAGGAGGACAGTAGCACTTTATATTTCTGCAGAAAGTACTGGCATTCTGGCAATGTTTCTGAGGAATACCGTTATGTGTGTACTGACAGAGCTCACTGAATTACACACCCAAAGTTAAATCATGCCTGTCTGGTCATTTTACACTAAAACTGTTACATTAGTCTGTTCTAAACTAAAACTTGGAATAAATCAAAACTGCCTTTGATTAGTGCGATCTTGGAGTTGATATATTTAAGTAGGGGGGTGGGAGGCAAAGCCCCCCACTTTATGTATTCTTTAAATTATTTTTTCTTTTTCTTTCTTTTTTTTTTTGGAACAGCGATTTTCTTCCCTTGGTAAGAAATCCCTGTTCTGAGCTTTTGAGATTGTAAGCTTTTGCTTACATGGGGTCAATTATTCATCATTCACTTTTTTAAGCATTCGATGCTATAATATAGACCCGAGATATCAATATAAATGAGGTTGAATGTATGTGGTTAGGGGTCTGCTAACATAGCAGGATAGGTATGAGAAAGGAAGGGTAGTAAGACAAAAATTACTTTTTTAAATGGGAATGTATATAGAGAGATTGAGGTTAGAGGAGTTTAAGCAAATTAGTAACATGATACTATTGATTAGAGATAAATATCAATCTGATTGTAGACTAGTATATAAGAGAAGATTGCAGGGATGAATGGTAAAGGGAGTTTTGGTAATGAATGTCTTATTTACTGGGAAAGGGAATCTGACGGAGTGTATATAGAGCAAGGCACTATTGGAGGGAGAAAGGCTGTTGGGAATGATGCAAAATGTTAGATGGAAGATGAGAGCAGGTAGACAATATTGAGAGTGATTCTGTAATATTATAAAGTTGTTTAGGAGGTATAGTTATAGGGTGTCCTGGGTGACAGGTGTACATGTAAAGTATAATAGCAGAGTTAGGTGTACTGAATGGGAATTACACTAGAGTAGTATAGTGGGCTTCTCACACTCAGGCCAATTATTACATGGAATATATTACATGTTTGTAAAGAACTATTCTACTGATATTCAAGCCATGTCTTGAGGTGTCAGATTGCAGCCAGAAGAGACAACTACATTGTAGCTATGAATCACAGTAAATTTTAATGTGAGAAAAATATTTCAGTTTGCCTTACTTTTTCAGTATAAATTATTTCTGACATCTAAAGAAAAAGAAAGAAGATACAACAAAAGATAACCAGATAAAATACATACATAAATACATAAAAAAACAGACAAATGAATAATTCAAATAAAGCTTTAACAAAAATAGTTAAACCATTGTTTTTTTTCCATACATAATCAGAAAGAGAAGAAAGAAACATTAAACCTGACATATAGTATAGATAGATAAAGCCTTGACTATAGTGCAAGTGTCCCAGGTTTGATTAGTAGCTCGCATCTGAGATGCTGGCAAGGGAGATTGGGTGGACCCTTACTTGTATGATTGGAGTTCCATTGGGTGGTGGTGGTATTGGACATTTGCTGAACTGCTGCAGATGTGGAACCATATGCCAGCAGCCACCATTTCATGGCTGGATAAGGACTGAAGAGTGCACACAAAAGAGAAAGAGGACGTAGGGGATTTAAAAATGCTCCTTGGCAACAGTACGTTGCTTCCCCAACTGCTTCAATTTCTTCACTGGCCTTGATGAATGAGGCAGAGTGTAGTCTATGGGAAGGAGGGTTCTGTAGAACTGGTGGACAAGAAAAGGTGCTAGGGACAGTTTATGGATAGCTGCAAGGAGAAAAAAATACTGAGAAAAGCTATGCTGCTGATAAGCTTCATCCTGCAGGCTGTAGTTCAGAGTTTGATTCTTTCAGCCTCTGTTTGTTTGCTGTCTGACTCTAACTCGCCAGTGTTCCCTGGTCAGTGGTCACCCCTAAAACAGACTAGTAGAGTTAATTGTTTAACAGATGAATAAAATACTATATCAATAAATAATAAATTATGTATTTATATCACTATATTCATTATTACTTGTCACTTCACATTATTATTATTTTGTTTAAAATAAAATAAATCTAACTTTATCTGTCATTATTCCCAAAATCCCAGTCTGGGTTACCTTTACCACCATCCACTAATTTTATCATTGAGGACAGGCTGCAGTGCTAGCCTATATGGTGAATTGGTGATGTCTTACTTTACTTATTAAAACAAAAGAGAGAATAATCTGAGTGAGTCTGATGTCTGACTGACCTGTCACCTGACCTAGCAGTCCGCGTACGTGGTTGTGGTGGTGGTGATGACACACACCTCCTAGTCTTGGGCAAGTTGGGCCGGCTCTTGCTCTTCAATCACACCTCACACGCTGGCTGCTTAAAATTTTCGCGCGATTTATTTCCATTCCACCACACTGACTGGTGAATGGAATAAGCACGCACGCACGCATGAGCTGAACAGCTGTGCCTGTCAGCTGAGAAGCATTGGGTGCAAGTTTGCAACTTCAGGCAGTCCGATGGCGATGGTTAGCAGCAATTCCGGCAAACAAGGGACATATCCCTGAAAGGAATGCTGTCAGAACAGTAAAATCTCAGCTTCACACACATACAAGACTGGAAACCATGAAGATTGTGGGTGAAAATGTCCACTGGGGACTGGGAGGACACTGTGCAAGGAAGCAAGTCCAGCAGCACAAAGGGTCACCTTAGCTCAGCTGATGTCTGATGATGACAACTGACAAGCCGGCCCGTACATACAGTACTTGGTTGGAGTGATGATCGTGATCGTGAAGATTGATTCAAGTCAAGTGAGTGATGTTGTTGGTTCGTGTCTGTGAACAAAGCAGATTGTGATCTGTTTATTCGGCTATATATTATTTAGCTAGTTATATCACGGAACAGCAAGACTTGAGCAGCAAGTCATTTTCCACTGTGGGGATGTTGTTGCCCTTTAAATAATGCTATTAGGATGTAAGTAAGGATGGAATGTATGTACGTACTTACTGGTCTGATCGATCGTCCCTAAGAAAAGGTTTATTTAAGGCTAAATCACTTAAAGCATAACAGACACAGTGCCAAACATGGCTACCGTTTCAGTATTTGTCTTTTTTGTTAACGATGTGTAATTTTGTATATTTAATCACTGGGTAGCTAATTTTATACTCTTTCAATACAAATACAATCTAAAGTTATTTTTGCTATGGTCCTAAATCTGCATATATCGGTGGCTATTGCTAATACTTGGATTTGTGCTTGTGTAACTTTGGCTACAGACAGTCAGCGACAGCAAGCGTTGTGGGTTATGTATGGGTATTGCCTTTTTGCTAGCCTAGCTTGGAGTAGTCAACTTAAAGGGAAAAGAAGAGAGAACACGGGCGGCGGCAGTAATTTGCACTGTGTGTGTGTGTCTGTGACAGTGTCTGCTAACTGAATTTGCGTTACGTTTCAGTTTTCTTTTACTTTTCAGTCCTCCTTGACTCGGATGACTCCTGACTGCACAAAAAAAAAAAAAAACCGGACTTCAATAGTCCGGTTTTGATGTTTTTTTTTCACCGGACATTTTCACTTAAAACCGGATAGTCCGGTCAAAAACCGGACACCTGGCAACCCTAGCTGTACTTTCCTGCTGTGTACCAAGATAGACTACCAAAGTCTTAATTGCTTTCCTTCCACAATGGAGTCTTCAGAACACTGGATTTCTGAATCCATCTCAAAGAAAATGTTTTATTTCTTGAGTAATTTGTTTTTTGAATCACAATTTCTACTCTTGTATGTTGATTTGTTTTTCTAAAGACCACTCTTCTGGTGTGTTCTAATATTTAATACTTCACATACAGTCAGTTTAAACTTTGGTTTCCATTTTCTACTAATTGCTTTTTTGGCAGCTAACAGAATTCAACTCAAGTCCTTAACTATGTCTAGACAATTCATATCCTGTGTTCTGGCTGAAAAGAAACATTTCCTCAGTTACAGCGATTTGCTTACCCAGTATTTCTGACAGAGTACTCTGTAGTGAATTTTTAAAATCTGCCAACTCATTACACTACCAGGCCCGAAATTATGGTAAACTTGTCTCCTCCGTCCTTTTAGACCTGTCCAAGGCCTTTGATATCATCTCCCACTCTCTCTCCTTCTCTCTAAACTGTCTGGTATAGGAATTTCACCCCACTCCCTAGACTTGTTCTCAAACTACCTCACCAACAGGCAACAGTAAACCAAATGGCAGAATTCATTCTCGCCTTTCCTCGACACCACTTCAGGTGCTCTACAAGGATCCATACTAGGGCCCTTCTTGTTCAGCATCTTTATCGATAACTTTCATACCTCTCTTACCCAAAGTACTGTCATCCTATATGCAGATGATTCTACAATCATCTGTGCTGCCAACTCACCATCTGAACTACACCAAGGCATACAAGACACTATTACTACTACAGAGATGTGGATGTCTAACAACCATCTCGCCCTAACCCCAACAAAACTTGATGTTCGTGTTTCACTGTTGCAGTCATTACATTTGGGTTATCTGCCTGCAGGTAGCTGTCAGCCAGCCTGAATATCAAAGTCTTGGGTCCTGTGTCCAATGCTGTTCTTCCATGAAGTCAGGTCATCAGCAGTATAAAGCATGCAGCTGACTCCATTTCATCAGTCTTTCTTGCCGTGCGGTGCCCAAAGCAGAAGCAGTTCGCAAGTGCTAGTCGACTCCTGAAATTTTCGTTTTCGAGTTTCAGAACCGAAGTCTTCAAAAAAGCTAAGTACCCTGTTGGGGATCCTTTTTCCTGCTCTAAACTGAAGTCCGTAAAAGTTAATAATTGTATTACCTGTGGAAAGCAAATACCTCATAAAGATTTTCATTCGCACTGCATTCCTTGCTTCGGCCCAGACAACGACGCCGCTCGCTGTTGGTTTTGTGCCTTATTCAATCCTTGAACTATTTGTCGTCTTTTGCATCAAAATTCGGTACTCTGTTTAATTATCCAGAAATGACTTCGGTAAGCCATCAGACTACCAACATTCCGAAAAAACGTAAAGATAGACCGCATACATCCAAAGCTGCCAACGACGCTTCTGTTAAGCTAGTCACCAGTTCGCCGGTACTCTGAGATGCTTTCGCAGCCCCTGATACCTGCTACTTCAGATTCGCAAGCCTCTACTGAGACCCATTCGGAGTCTGGTATGCCGCGAGATGCTTCTTTGACTATGGAACCTGCGGATGTCTCTACCTTGGATGGGTCCGGAGCTGCTGTGCAGGCACCAGCTTGCATTTCACAGCGACACCATCTTCTTCAAGGCCTAAAACTCTACCTACACCTAGAAAACCGACGTCCAAACCGCATGGTCAGGCCCATATGTCTAAAAAAACAAATAAGAATGGCTGACGACCTTATTACTTTAATTAGGGGAAGCCAGCCTTCACCCTCTAAGAGACCTAGAACTGATTTTTCTTTTGATCAGGATTCTGAAATTTCTGTTTCTTCTGATTACCAGGATTTGCCCTTATCTACCTATGAGGATTCTGATGCAGAGGACTCCATACCCTCTGCTTCCCCTCCAGAAGATTTTTCTTTTGGTGAAACCTTGCACACTCTTAGGGAGCATTTCCGCTGGGAAAGCCAGGATTACTCTGACTCCAAAAAGATACTTAGGGAATTATTACTCTTACCTCAACACAGGCCTTTATCTATCCCTTCTTTCCTAGACATTGTAGATGATGCCTTCTTGGAATCTAGCCTGCCCCCAGACACTTTACCTTCAGCTCCCAGGAAACCTGACAGGTATTAGAGTACCTGACTCTCACAAGTTCCTCTTCAAGAATCCTACTGCGGACCCAGAGACCATTTCACAGGGACCTAAAGACATTAAGGCTACTATTGCCAAAAACCCTACCCCCTCTGATAGAGATTCCAGGGCCCCCTGGACAGATGGGGTAAGAAGGTATACACTTCTGCTGCTTTGGCCATTAGGGCCTTAAACTGCCAGTTTCATATGTTAAAGTATCAGCATATTATTGGACAGAAAATGTTGATTCCTGACTCTGCTGAAAATAAAGAATTACAGGATTTAATGCATTCTGCTGAACAAGTTGGTAAACATACTTCGCAATGTGGTTTTGACTCTTTAGAAGCGTCTTGCAGGGCTGCTGTCACTGGGTCTGTTCTTGGAAGGCATGCTTGGCTTAAGGAGCAAAATTTGCCAGATCATGTTAAAGCTAAATTACTGGATGCTCCCTTAAACCAAGACCGCCTGTTTGGTAACAAAGCAGAAGTACTTAAAAAGATGGAGGAAAAAGCTAAATCTATGCAAACTGTTAGATTTCCTGCAAGTACAGCCTCCAAGATTTAGTTGGCATTGGCCTTCTAAGAACTGGTCCTTTCCTGTCTTTTCCCGGCCTTCTCAGTCCAAACCCAGGAACAGCAGACCACCTAGGCTACAGTCTCAAGGTACTCACAGGCCTAAGCAGTGGGGGGCTCCCACTTCCAAAGCTGGAAGTAGTAAGACACCCCCCTATGGAAAACTGTCACAATGACTTAAACTTAAACCTTCCAAGCCCTGCTCAACTGCCTGCTGCTTAGGGAGAAAGATCACCCTGCATGCAAAAAAGTGGCTCTATTACCCAGGACAAATGGGTTTTAAATATAGTTTCCCAAGGATAAAGAGTCCACTTCCACACCTTACCAGCCCCAAACGGTTGGCCAGACCTTCCCCCAAATCAGTGGGCAGAGGCTCGACAGCAGGTTCTCAATCTTCTAAGTATCTAGGCTATTCAACCTGTCCCAGCAGTAGAAAGGGGACAAGGTTTTTACTCAAGACTTTTCCTGGTACCCAGAAAAGACAGCTCCTGGCGTCTTATCCTGGACCTCTCTATTCTAAACACCTTTTTGGTAATCCCAAAATTCAAAATGATAACTCTTCATCAGCTGCTTCCCATGCTAGGCAAAGATGCCTGGTTGGCAACCTTGGACTTAAAGGAAGCTTACTTGCACATTCCAATAAGGGAATCTTGCAGGAAATGCCTGCACTCCAGTCATTGTATTCTGCAGGCAAACAAATATTCAAATATATCCATACCTGGACGATTGTCTAATTCAGGCAGAAAGCGAGGACATGCTGCTAAATCATCTGGCATTTGTAAAGAAACTGCTAACCTCACTGGGGTACACCATAAACGAAAAGAAATCTTATCTAGTACCCTGCCAACAAATTGTATTCCTGGGAACAAGCTTGAACACAACTTCTCAGGTGGCTTACCTCATGCCAGAGAAATAAGTTTGACAGCTTACTTCAAACTGCTGGCCACAAAGACCCAGCTGTCTGCAAGGAAAATCCTGCACGTCCTAGGGTTCATGGCCTCTTGCATCCTACTAATTCCATATGCAAGACTGCATATGAGGAAATTACAATGGTATCTGAAAAGCCTATGGTGTCAACATTCTCAAGACCTGGAATCAATGAGTCCTATCATTCTTTGTATAAAGACAGAGTTCCTTTGGTGGGCAGAGGCCTGCTACCACAACAAGGGACTGCCATTCACTCTACCCCCTGCCGCCCAAACCCTAACAGATGCATCAGACTATGCATGGGGGGCTCACTTGGCAGGGCAGTGCATTCATGGCAAATGGAACCAGAGTCAAATGCACCTGCGTATAAATCAAAAAGAAATGTTAGCTGTACAGAATTCTCTGACAGCCTTCAAGGACCACATTCTTCCAGGACAATTATTGGTAAAGACAGACAACACCGCTGTTATTTGGTACATAAACAAGCAGGGGGGAACCCACTCTTACCCTCTCTGCAGACCAGCCATGGCTCTGTGGAACACAGCCATAAGCTACCAAGTGCACCTACAAGCTCAATTCCTGCCAGGCAAGCTAAAGTCACTGGCAGATGATCTAAGCAGAAATCTCATGGACCCACACGAGTGGAAACTGGAACCAAAGATATTCAACATTTTGAGAAACAAATGGGGGAACCCAGAGATGGACCTGTTTGCCTCCCCTCAGAACTACCAATTGGACAAATTTTGCACAAGGACTCCTTGCACAAGACAAGCTTGGAAAGTGAATGCCCTGTCCTTCACCTGGGAAAGCCTCTGTTTATGCCTTTCCTCCTCTGCCTCTCCTCTCGAAAGTTCTGCTAAAGATCAAACAGGACAAACCAAGGACAGTACGGATTGCACCAGACTGGTCACGCCAGCACTGGTACCCCCTCTTGCGCAGTGTGTCACTGCTGGAACCATGGCACCTTCCTCAGACACCTTCCCTGCTGTCCCAGCAGGAGGGCCAGATTCTGCACCCCCAGCTTCAAACCCTGAACCTTGCAGCCTGGCTAATTACCTGAGCTCTCCAGTAGCATTCCTCAGTAAGCAGGTGCTAGATGTCATTCTGGAGGCAAGGAGGCCTAGTACTAGAAAATCCTATGCTGAAAAGTGGAAAAGATGCTGTTCCTGGAGCCAGACTCAGGGGATGGGCACAGCAGTTCCCAGCTTATCACATATTCTTCAGTACTTAACAGAGATGCTCCACAAGGGCCTTTCCTTCTCATCAATTAAAACTCATGCCTCAGCCATTTCAGCACATTATAATACTGAGCCACCCCCTGCTGAAACAATTCCTCAGAGGGGCCAAAAATTTAAGGCCACCCAGTAGAGCCCATACTCCAGCCTGGGACCTTAACTTTGTATTGGAAAAGCTCACTCTACCGCCTTTTGAGCCAGCTACAACTGCAGAGTTGAAATTCCTTTCTTGGAAACAGCCTTCCTTCTCTTAATCACTTCAGCAAGAAGAGTATCTGAATTGCAGGCCCTCATGGCAGTGGAGCCCTTCATCATCTTCCATGCAGACAGCATGTCCTTCAGAACCAATCCTTCCTTTATGCCCAAGGTGGCATCCAGTGTTTCCCTTAATCAGTCCATTCATTTGGCAACCTTCTTTTCTAATCCGCAGAACAAAGGAGAATGAATACTGCACTCTTTGGACGTGCACAGACAACTTAGATTTTATTTGGACAGGAGACCTCTCAGAAAAACTGAACAGCTGCTAGTTGCTTTTGCTGCATGGGCAGAGGGGAAGGCCATTTCAAAGCAAACCATTTCTAAGTGGATAGGCCATTGCATCAATTTCTGCTATAAGCATCATGGCAAACCTACCCCACAGGGGATAAGATCACATTCCACCAGGGCTGCATCTACATCTACAGCCTTTCTCAGAGGTGTCTACCAGGGACATCCTAGAAGCTGCTACCTGGAGCTCTGTATATACCTTCACCAAGCATTACCACTTGCCTATTTTTTCTAAATCCAGAGCCGGTTTTGCCACTGCAGTCTTAAAGGGCTTAGCTGGTCCTAATGCACTCTGCCTCCTCCCTTCCTTAGCTTTGGGAATCTACCCAAATGTACTGAATTCACTGTTACAGTCCTGGTTACTCTCCCTCCTGCCCCCTGACTTCTCTTGGCTATACCTTTCTTCTTGTTTAGTGTATTTCAGCTTTCTGATGTATTTGCTTTTTGTTGGAGGTGTAACCTTGTATATAATTGCTTCCCATTATGGGGGCACCTGACATCTGGGGCAAGAAAAACTCATGTAATGGCGTCGGCTGCATGCTTTATACCCCTGACGACCTGACGTCATGGAAGAAGAGACGGCGTCTGATGCAGGACCCAAGACTTTGATATTTAGGCTGGCTGAGGGCTACCTGCAGGCAGGTAACCCAAATGTAATGACTGCAACAGTGAATACACTTGAACATCTACATTTATGGTAAGTGTACACAACTGTACTTTTCCTCCCCAAAATATCCACTCCACTAAACAAGGAAAATTTCACCATCTAAGCCCAAACAGCACAATAGTTGAAGTCATATCACATAGTAAAATGTGAGGTATCATTATAAATGAAAATGTGACATTTGACATGCACATTCATACGAAGATTAAAAAACGCACCAAAAACTGGGATCTCTCTATAGACAAAAATACTTCAACCATTCTGCGAAGCGGTCTTCCTGCCGCCTTCGTCCTACTCCCCTCTTCTGTATGGTGCACCTCTCCTGACCAATATTCAGGCCTCTCTCAAATCCAAACTAGCCTCATGCTACAATAAAATCATTAAATTTGTAACAAACGCAAGCTATTCTCAGCACTGCTCCTGCCTGATCCAACTTAACTGGCTTGGAAGTACCACATCATCTGTCTCTTATTCAACTAACCTTTGCACACAAACTTATCTATCAGCCATCTACCTGCCCTTCCTTGTCTTCCCTACTCGCACAGTATCATTCAAACAGACCTTGTCCGATCCAGTAATCACCTACTCTTAATTGTAATGAAACCAACCCGTGCAGCAGGACAAATGCACTACTCCTTTACTGTAGCTAAACTATGGAATAATTTCCCTCGATCAATAAGATCTATCAACAGTGCTCATCTTTTTTAAGATATCCCTGAGACAATTCCTCACCTCTCTGTAGCAATGCAATTGTGCCAAGGGTGTAGCTCCTATAACTTGAGCCCCTTTTTCTTGCCTTCCCATCCCTGACTCTTCCCTCTCTTGCTCTATGTATCCTCACCCTTTTTCTCTCTACTGTGTAAGACTCCTCTTCTATGTTTACCATCTAAAATAATGCTATACCTTTAGGTGCACTTATTACTAGACTGTGCTACTCCATTCCTAATCTTTACTTATGGTTTAACACAGCCTAAACATATTACCTATTTATTATTATCTTGCATCTAGCATAGACTATGCACCAAGCTGTACCTATCACCAATTGACCCTACTGCTCAATGGTATTGTTTTTTGTGCCATGATCTGCCTCTCTGTGTACGAATGTAGTATGTTCTGATATCACCATTTCTTAGTCCTATATTGTATATTGCGCCACTGAATTTGTACTCACTATTCAAAATGTAATGTAATGCTTTATAGTATGTATAATGCTTGTCCCATATGATTCTATAGCTATGTGTAATGTTTGTTCCATATGATTGTGTTTTTATTGTGTAAGAGTTGTACTCTGGAGTTTTTCTCCCCTGGGCCTACACCGAAAGTGGGCTCGCCTTGGTCCAGTAGACTATCCCGATAAACAAATGCAAATAAATATGTTCCCAGTTCTATCTCTCCCCCATCTCACTTCCATTTGCTATCTGCCTGAGGAAAACAAAATCTTTGAACACTGTATGGGGTCTAAAAATACCTATGGAAACACTTCCAGTCAACGATCCTTAACCACTTGGACTTTGTTACAGGAGCTGTACATATGTACTCCCATTGTTCTCTTGTAAATTGCTTTTCCAGTCTCTTGCCAATCTTTTCTAACCTCGTATGATTCTTCTAGTTATTGTGCATTATTTTATACTCATTACTAATTGTACCTTTTTTGTTCTACATTCAGCTAAAAGCCTAGTCAGAACAGGCCTTTAAATATCCCCCATCCCCCTTTTTTCTTGCTTATACTCAGTCCCTGGTAGGGAAGGCAGTTTCTAGCCTGCAGACCAAACATTGTCTTGGCTTCATCCCAGTTATTACCTTTCCCTGTCTAGTTATTTGCTCTCAGTACCTTGGTTCTTTTGAAAGTTTTCTTCAGTAAATTCAAGCCCCATCTTGCCTGTTTTCTGTACCCCTGCTTGTAGTCATCCCTATTGGCAAAATCTCCTTTCTCCATTTTCATGTTGGCTCATTTCTTAAATTACGTTCTAGATCAAACATCCCACTATGTTCCTTTAACCCCTCCCCCCAGCTTCATCATCACTGCTTTTCATTTTTGAGTTGTAACCAACTTGTTATGTATATGAGCATTAACTGTGTAAATCTAAAATATGAACCAAGCAAAAGGTGTCCAAGCACCCCAACTGCAGTCAAACCAAAAATAAAGTGCAGAATCATGCCTGGAGGAAAAATCAAATTGCACACTTTGCAAAAAGAGTGAAGTGAGCACATAAAACATCACTGAAGCACTTCTACCCATATAACAATTCATAGACTACATCAGAACTACAAATTTAATACACACCCACCTTGTGTAAAACCTATGAGGAACAATTAAGTTAAAATTTAAAGGAACAGTACAATAGGTGTCAGTCAAATAAGCTGTATATACTGTTACAATAGCCATATTTGAAACCTGTCCATTTAGTAATAAAACACATTTAATAAAATTTTCTGATAAGTTAACATTCCTAAATGCCTTTTTATAAAATAGAGTAAATCTTTCTAGTTTCACGTTTTTTAAAAATGTAAAAGCTATACTTTTATTAAGACATAGAAGCTGCTATTATGTGTAAAAACAGTGTATAGAATTTGAAATTTGTGTAGAAGTGAAAGGGCAATTCTACTTTCAGTGAAATGTTGGAGTTTGAAAAAAAGTTGTCAAGACTGAGGAATTTGCAAATGGTATAATGCATATTTGGGGGAATGTTTAAGGTGGAAGCTGGTGCCTTGGGTTGAGAACAATATGGAAACTGGTTTATTTTATGAAGTTAGATGAACTTTTTGACCTCCCTAGATTTTGGACTAATGATAGCCATAATTAGATTTAATGAAGATGACATACAGGAATGTTTGGCATATCAGTGATCTTAGTTTTAATTTTTATTTCCTTCCTATTCCAGTGATTATAAGAGTATTTTTGTTAGTGGAACAGAATGGAAATAGTTTTAATAGGAAAAGTAATAAAAAGGAACTTGCAACAATACAAGGAAAGATTGTCATATCCTTTAAAAGTTGAGAATAGATGCAGAGATTTGTAGGGGCATAAACAATCCACAGGCAGTATGGTGTGAATGGAAATGGCAACAGGATAAAAGCAACATAGGATGGAACACTTGCATCATTGAACAGGATCCCCAAATTAATAATTGTAGGGTTGGACATCATTGACCCCCCTCTTCCCGGTGATCAGGGTGATTATTTTATTTTTTAAAACAGAAGGGGAACATGGACATATGAACTACAACAATACACAAAGACAACAGTTCAAGGGGGGGAAAGGCAAAAGGAAGAACATTAAAGTAAGTGATGATGGGATAACCATAGTTAACAATTATAAAATATTTAATTACAATTTTAACGCAGCTAATTACATTTGCCTAACTAACATTATATCATTTTAGTTTATTTGAGAAGGCATTTACTTTTTTTGTCCCCCCCCCCCCCAATAATTTAGATGCATCTGTGTGATCAAGCACACATTTTCTATTTTCTTTTACATTTTGCTTCCCTCTTGATCATTCTTGTTCTATTTATGTTAAATATTTGCCCCTCCTTAACAAAACTACATAGATCATGCCTATCAATTTTGGCAACACCTCTGCCATTCTTTTAGCTACAGACATAAACACTTTATATTGAAATGAGTCTATATGAAGCTTGAGCCTGATAGGTCTCACCATCTTTAGGTAATAACAGCCAAGACAGCTTTCTTCCAGGATGTTGGTGCTTCCCCTCCTTTTAAAATACTGTTAAATAAAAATCTTCAGATCTTTATTGCTTTCTTCCCTCCCAAATTTCCACAGGAATACCATCTATTCCTACAGACTTTCCTGAAGATTAATCATACTTCTATTTTGTCATCTCCTCCTATCTTATCTGTTGTTGACCCTCATTTCCCTCTAACCTTGGCATAATTAAGCCTGCCATAAATATTTTTGTGCTCTCTATTTCTATCAAAATCCGGTAGCAATAAGCACAAAAACAATAGAAAAACAAATGCTCCAGAACCACTAATAGTTATAGCTGCACCTGTTTTGCAAGTAAAACTTTTGCAGATGAAAGCTGCTTTTATCTGAGAAAGTTTTACTTGCGAAATACTGTTACAGCTATAGCTAAGTTTGTTTTTTCTATTGTACTGTTTTATTTCCACATTTCTCTGCTTAATACAAATTTTCATAAAATTTTCGAAATATTTCTAAGATCTCTACTGGATCTCTGGTTATTTTTCTTATCACAGACTTCATATGCTTGTTGACCCATCCTTTCTATTGTATAACAATATACGTGTATATGTGTGCCTGTGTGTATAAATTTTGTGTACATGTACTTACATATATATATATAATACAAATTATTGTAGAAGAGTAGAGGCACGAGTAAGGAAACCTCATTTCTTCCAAGTTTTCACCTTGGAGTTTCTAGGTTGGCAGGCAGCCGTAATGAATTCTCTCATCTTTGACAGACTATTTCACAAGGCTGTCTTGTCAGGTTATTACCTGTTTTGGCTTTTTGTTAATGTGCTTCTCTGTATTTATTTTTGTTTTTCAGGCTGCCTTTTGACCATACTGTTTGGTATTAAATTTCAGTGCCGCCCCATCCCATTCCCACATGAGATGAGGGGGAGGCTAGCATAATGGTTAAGGTGCTTACCTTACAGACACAGTGCAGAGTTTGATTCTCACATGGGTTAATTGGCTAGGCTTAAAATGGCCCATAAGGGCAGCTTAGCACAGTACTAATATATGAACCTCTAAAAGTGAAACCCCTTTCATGCTTCCCTTCATGATTGTTGCTGTGCTTTGTCTTGAACCCTTCTGTTTGCTGAAATTTTTTCCCCTCTCAATTGCACAATGCATTTGTCTTCTGGTTCTGCTTTAAAGCCTTTCTGGCCTGTTCTGATTGTGTTTTAAGGACCATGAATGCCAGGCTGATCTTGCCTTTTTGTAGCCTTCCCTTGATGTAAGTGATTTATTCAGTTGGGTTATGGCTATTGTATACTGTAACAGCATTCTGAGTGCCCTAGTCATGTTCATAAAATGATTTTCTAAAGTGTTGGTCATGGAAACTTAACATCTTTTCAGTGACTGATTTTTCAGTGTGGAGTAGTGACCTTGTCTGTTTTGTACTGTAGTAGTATTCTGAGAAATGCCTTCAACTTTTTCTTTTAAAGGCTTTCTAAATTAATCCTGAACATTTTAAATTTAAATGACAGTCCGATTACCTGCTACAGTGTATAAATCTATATATTTTTTGTGGTGCCCTTTTAAGTAGTAGTAGTCTTTGTGGGCCTTCTCTTAAGGGCCCATTTATGTCTTTAAATGGCCTTTTTGAGTCTGAGAAGATGACCTTTCCAGTGTTATTACTGTCTGACTGCAGGATTTATTTCTTCTTCTTAGGCCTTTAATAATGGTGTTGGCAACTTGGGCAAATTAGGATAGCACTTTGTTAGTGTCTGCATTATAAAATAAAAGCATGCACAAAAGAGGCTGTCCACAGCTGAAGATAACAAACAACTCCAGTCTTCACTTCAAGAGTTTTAATAAAACAAAACAAATGCAGGATCCAAGTGAGCGCCTTCAAGTTTAAAAAACGTTTCATCAGACTTTAACACCAACATAATACTCTGCACAACCTTATATATCATTCATCTGATCCAAATTAATTAACATTCAGTAGAAATTATTCAATTAAAATTAAAAGATACATACACTTATTTATTTCTAAAAACATTAAAGCATATGCTAAAACCAATAAAACGCTTCATGCACATCATATGCCTATATATATATATATATATAAAAAATATATATTTTATATATATATATATATATATATATATATATATATATATATATATATATATATATATATATGACAGAGATGAATACCCTATTAATAATAAAATGCTATAAAACTAATAAATTGTAATGTTTGTAGGGTCTCGCTGTCAAAAATGGCTTTAATGAGATCTGATCATTCAGGCCATATGCTTTATGTGCTTGTAGCCTCATTATCCATCTACATTCTATCTCTTCCATATAATTCTTTATATTGCCAAGTATGTTGGTCTTCCTAACCTGTTCCAGAACCCTAAACTTAAAAGTATGTGTCATGCCATTATCAATAACATGTGCCAAAGCATTACTTGTATTTTCTTTGTTGATGGCATATAAATGTTCCCTAATGCGTTCTCGTAATGTCCTGTTCGTTTTACCAACATAAAAAACCTACATAACTGACACTGAGCTAAATAAACCAAATCCCTAGATTTACAATCAGCATAGAACCTAATTGTATATTCACGTCCAGTCCCTGGGTGAATTAACCTATTCTCATTTATTATGTACATGCATTGATTACAAGATCTGCATGCATAAGTCCCTATTCTCTGGGAAAATCTGTCTACACTATTTCTCATAACATAATAATCTTTATAATGACTTCATATTCCTGTAGGTTATGTTAGGTCTGTAATCAAACAGTTCCCTTATTCTCACATCAATGGTCAGAAGTCTCCAATTGTTATTAATTTGTGTATTTCTATTAGTAAACGGAATAACTAACCTATTCTTATGTATCCTAGAATGCCCTCCATCCGCTATAGTATCTTTACGTCTGTAGAGAAAAGGTTTACCCTTGTCCATTCTATGTTTATTACATACTGCAAATGTGTCTTTAATTTCTCTCTTGTTGTACCCTCTGTCCAAAAAATTCTTCGCTAATATCTTCTGTTCGTGATGTTCACCCTCCTGTGTTGTCAACCTAGATGCTCTATAGACCTGGCTTTTCAATATATTAGAATAAACATGTCTGGGGTGCATGCTGTTTCGATGTAATAAATTGTTCTTTCAACAAGGTTTCCTAAACATAACCGTCTCCATACCATTGATACCCTTGTTTAATCTAACGTCTAAAAATTCAATGGTACTAAATGAATATGTACATTCAAACCTCAAAGAATTCGTTGTACCATTTATAAAGGTGACAAAATCATTCAGTTCTTCAGTGCCACTCCAGACTATAAACACATCTACAAAACGTCCATAGTGGTTGATAGTCATAAAATAAGGTATTACCCATTACATATGTGCTTTCCCAATATGCCAACACTAAGCATATGAGTTGGCACAAGGGGTGGCCATAGCTACCCCTTTCTGCTGTAAATAATACATATCATACATCAGAACATTGTTACTCAATACAATATCTAAAATCAACATCCATTTCATAACCTGATTGCTTGGGATGCCTTTTTCTATGAGTATTAACCTTACATAGTCCATCCCTATACTGTTAGGTATTGAGGTGAATAATGACACCACATCCAAAGTTACCAATGTATCACTCTCTATGTGTAACCGGGATGAATTGTATTCAGCAAGATTTTCAAGGAAATGTTGGGAATCCCTCACTACTGATTTAATCTCCTCCACAATTGGTTTAAATTGCTTATCCAAATAAATTGACATAGGCTCAGTGAGCCATCCAGTTCCTGAGACAATGGGTCTCAGCGGTGGATTAAGTAAATACTTATGAACTTTTGGTAGCCTCCTGAAAACAGGAATTAACAGTTTTTCAACCAGAAAGTATTTGTATAGATCAACGTCCATCATATTGCTCAGTAATAAGTCATATAAATGACTGTGCACATCTTTAATAATCTTATTTAATGGCATACCATTCAAGGATTGATAAGTTACAGCATCTGATAATAGTTCATCTGTCTTACTTCTATATACATATCATGATCCATTATCACAACCGCCCCACCTTTATCGGCTTGTCGTAGTATGATATCATTGTTTCTTTGCAAGCTTAATATGGCTTCCTTTTCCTTCAAAGTCATGTTATAAAAATCTGGTTTTATGTCATTCCTTTTATATAAATCTATCAAATCTTTCTCACATGCTCGCTCAAAGGCATCTAACATAGGATGTAACTGGGGTATAAACGTTGAAGGTTTTCTAAAATCATTCACATTGGCATTATCATTAGTAGTACACTCCTCACCAAACAACATTTTCAAGCTAATGCTTCTTGTGAACATTTTAATGTCTGTAATAATGTCTGTAACATCAGTGAAACCAGATGGAATAAAATTAAGTCCCTTGTTTAGCACAGAGACCTCATTTTCAGTTAAATCATACCTTGAAATGTTCACAACTAGACCTTGTTCGTGGGTCGTAATGCTTTCTTTTGAAACTCGTACACCTCTTCGGTATTCTTCCTCTTCGGTACTTTGTTCTGCGGTGACCACGTTTTCCATTCTAACTGCCTGATCGGCAGTGGAAAATAATGAAAACCATTCCCCCTTGTAAAAACATCACTGTCTGAGATGGCGGGAGAATCATTGGAAACGGTATCAATTACTTTTCTCTTGACAGTCCTTGTATGTGAATCCTCTGATTCAAAGCCAATACTTGCGAAGTTGTATCTATACTATCGCCATTTGAATGCACCATCGCTTCCACTACTGTTCTACCCGTCATATCTGCTGACGTCATCACGTTACCCACATCAGCATGTGGATTCTCATGGCCAATGACATTTCTCGTATCTACTTCAGCCCCCATCATAGGCGCTGATCCCAATAAAATGGGTGTATTATCAGCAATGGTACCGCCCTTCATGTTCAAAGCATTGTTATTTCTATTATTTTTATTATAATTATTGTTTGCATTTTCTTTCGACCAAGAAAACACATTCCCTTTCCGAAAATCATTAAAATCACGTTCAAGTTTTCTCTTTTTATCTTGCAACAATTTACTGTCCAGAGAAAATACCATGGTTCTTGAGTCTTTATATAGAATGCTCATATCCGTAGAATTGAGCAATTGCTTAAGCTCTATTTCAATTGCATTGATCTCAGCGGTCAGTGTTTTCTCTATCAAACCATATTGTTCAATGAGCAATTTAATATAACCATAGCTTGTATCTAAATTCAACTTCTGCCACTTACATAATGAGTCCGGATACGTAGTTCCAAAAGTTGGCATCTTCAAAACCCTCAGACCTCTCGGAACTACCTGGAAACTGAGACATGCCTCCATATGTTTCTGCCATTGAATGTTCTTCAATTTCTGAAGTTTGTTCTCAAGTTTCCTGGTCTTTAATATAACTTCAGTATTATGTAGCGTGTTTACTGTAACTTCCCCATTAGCAGTAAGTTCCTTTGTAGTAAGTTTTAATAGGGGGTTAGTGGTGACACTAACCAAACCACTAAAAAGTCCATGTGCCAATTGCAACGTCTCAGTGTCATTTAAAATTTCAATTTCATCAGCCATGTCTCAGGAATAATGTAGACCACAACAGAATCAACCAAAACCAAAACTTGCTGAGTAAAGTGCCCCTCAAGAATAAGTCTAAATAAAAGCATGCACAAAAGAGGCTCTCCACAGCTGAAGATAACAAACAACTCCAGTCTTTACTTCAAGAGTTTTAATAAACAAAACGAATGCAGGATCCAAGTGAGCGCTTTCACGTTTAAAAAAACATTTCATCGGATTTTAACACCAACATAATACTCTGCACAACCTTGTATATCATTCATCTGATCCAAATTCTGTTAATTAACATTCAATAGAAATTATTCAATTAAAAT
This sequence comes from Protopterus annectens, assembly GCF_019279795.1. NCBI lineage: Eukaryota > Metazoa > Chordata > Ceratodontiformes > Protopteridae > Protopterus > Protopterus annectens. The sequence goes on along the minus strand of NC_056746.1, from coordinate 487,687,906 downwards.
TAAAATTAAAAGATACACTTATTTCTAAAAACATTAAAGCATATGCTAAAACCAATAAAACATTTCATGCACATCATATGCCAATATATATATATATATAACAGAGATAAATACCCTATTAATAATAAAATACTATAAAACTAATACATTTTAATGTTTGTAGGGTCTCGCTGTCAGAAATGGCTTTAATGAGTGTCTGCATTACCTTAACTCCCATAAGGAAGAGGTTTCTATATGCTTTGTAGACTAATATGGACTTCTTGGAGCTTTCTTCAGTCTTTCACGGTACTGATATTAAGAAGACTACCTTCACTGCAGTGGATATGGACAGGTTAGTTAGGTTGCTAGGATAAAACTCGTAATATGACTAGATTTTGTTATCTTTCCTGAAGTACTTTAAGGTGGAAGGATTGACCATTGTTTTCCTAACTGGCTCATAGTTTGACTGAGCTGGTGAGATTTTTCAGTGTGTGTTCTCAAGACATTTTATATGCTTATGTCCATTTTGTATGCCTTTGTCCTTTTTAGTGATACTTTCATGGTTATTATTTATGCAGTATGCAGTGGTGCTGTTATATCTCTGAACACCTTGGCTGAATGCTGTAATTTGGACATGGCCCCAAACATAGGCATTTTTTTTTCAGCCACAAAGATGTACTTTTTATTACCTGAGGGCACTCACCTGGGAAGTTGGGATGGTCACTAACATCTCTTGCAGTTGGTGCTCTACATCAAATACAAAAGTTGAGGATTCACTGTAACGCAAGACGTGGGGGTATTGTGCCCGCTGCAGAAAGTAACCCTCCCCCTTCCAAGGAGCAAATGAGGAAGCAGTGCATTGTAGGATGGGAAGAGGAGTGAAGAGCTTGGAAATGTTGCTTTGTTGAAGTTCTATTGCCAGTGGCAGACATACTAATGGTTCTTTTTATTGAGCTCAGATTGCAGGGTGGAGCAGTCATCAACCACTCTCCCAAATTTTTACATGAGATTGGGATATCACATCAGTATTAGTCAATGTGACCAAATCACCTACAGCCAATATTTACAATGCCGGGTGGGCAAGCCCTAATGCAGGTGTAGCATTGTGGTAAGTACCCACCACTTTTATTTCCTTTACAGGATTTTGTAAGTATTGTGATAGTAAATGTAAGTGGCTCTGCTCTGTAAGAATAATGTAGCCCAGAGGGCTGTTCTGTCTTAAAGCTGCAAAAAAAATCTGCATTTATTTTTTTTCTTTTTTATAGTGTACCAGATGACTACAGAAGTGGGAAAGCTTTGGGGCCTGTGGAGTCTCTTCAGGAACATCCCCAGGAGTATAGCAAGATTCTCATTGGCTACAGCAGGGGGCTGGTGGTGCTGTGGGACCAGCACTCGAGGCGGGTTGATGGCTTATTCCTGGGAAATCAGGTATGGGCTGAAAAGGGTGTCTGTCTGCCTGTGCGCCTCTGTCTGCCTGTGCGCCTCTCTGTGCGTCTGTCTGTGTGTCTGTCTGCAGGATGGGGGTTATAAATATTTCACAGAAGTAAATGGCAGTGTTTGTTAAATTGTGTACCATGTAATGCAAAGCGTCTGCATTCTTAGGTCCTCCATTAACACTAATGTTGAAAAAAGTGTGTATGTACTCAAACACGAAAGGGTATTTCTGAAGGAATAATGCCATGCCCTAAATTCCTAGGCTGCAGTACTTAATGTGCTTTTTTGCTTAATGGCATCCACGAGACCATTGATGTTACATCTCCATTTCTCTGTCATACAGATGACTGCTTGTATTCCTAAAGCTAAGCCTGTCATTTCTGAATTGTCTTCAGCAATGACACATGGCTGTCCTGTTAAGTACAATCAGTGCATTCATTTGTTTGAAGCTCACCACTGTTTGTCGCTGCCACTTTTTTTTGCTGACGTAATTTTTATTCTTACATTATTTTCAAATCTCTGACTTCATTGTACGCTTGGTAGATTTTTGTGCTTTTTCTACTGCCCTGTCATACTCAACCCATCATCTTCTTGGTCAGAGTTGCAAACTGAAGCCTGCTACTCGTATGGGATTTGTGTTGCAACCTTTCTACTAATTGTTTGC
>NC_056746.1:487675717-487685329 GCF_019279795.1 Protopterus annectens | reverse complement strand
TTTTTTGTTCCTGAATGCATCACATGCTGCAGAACCAAGATCTGGTTTTGGACAGCAAAGGTATGTAAACCTCTATTGGTAACAGAGGCTGTAGATGCAGGAAATTCCATCTCCTTTACACTGGTACTAGGAGTTCCCTGAGAAGTCTGCTGGTCCAGCTTCACTCCAGTGAGTTTGTCCAGGCAGGAAAGGTCTGTGTTTGTAAATGCATCTGTGTAGGTGTGTGCAATACCCTGCATGACTGCTGGAGTAGATGTATTTTACGCAAGTCTGTGGTGTATAAGAAGATAGGCTAGATCATGTGCACTTGAAGTGAGTTTTATTCTTCTCCTTCCTTTTAACCATTCCTAGCCCTTACCATTTCTCCACTTTTCCTCTTGCATGTCCCCATGGATTACCTCTCCACTGCTTATTTCTGATACTCTAACCCATGGGTCCCCATCTCCTTGGCCTGAAACCTGACTTTGTACCACAGAGAAATTAAGTCTTTGCTGTAACCCAGGCAAGTCTTGTTTAATTACTGACCCCATCACCCAGGCAAGTCTTGTTTAATTACTGACCCCATCACCGGAGGAGCAAGGCAGGAGAAGGGAGAGGAGTGAAGAAGTAAGGCCTTGACATCTTTTGGGCAGTGGAGAAGATTGTAAGCACTCTGGCACATGCAGTAGGTGTGATTTGGTGGTAGAGATGAAGGGATATATTCACTTCTCTTGCTTTGGAGTTGGTGGGTGGGGCTTTTTGACCTTCTCTTACAGACAAGCCCATTGGACATTCACTTGTCTTATGCAGCCCAAGTGTGTGAGGTGGAGCTTGGGGCTATAAAAGTAGCAAAACCCTTGCACCAGCCATGATTACCTGAATGATGGGTTCCTCTAGCTGGACTCTCACCTTCAGTAAAGAGTTAGCAAGTGGGCCACTTGGTTGTGAAGGGGATTGATGATTTGTCAAGCTGCACAGGGCAAATGAGCAAAAAAAAAAAAAAATTCCTTTATAACCTTGTGCACTTCCAGACTATTCCTGGTAATCGCGGTCTCTTGAGTGAAGAGCTGTAGCTCCTCTAGGTGATGGTTGCACCTTTTTCTTCCATTGGTTTCCTTTGCACTGCTTCCAACAGCTAGCTATCCCTGTCTTGAACAGACTTGAACTGTGGACAGTACTCAAAGATGCTGCCTGGGTGGGCATGGTAGAGCTGAGCTCTCATAACCTTTTGGTGTTTGGAGTCTGTCCCATGACGAATGAGTCCTGGTATTAGCATTACTCTAACTCTATTTTTGTAGGTCAGTCCCACTGTGGTCAAACACCCTGTGATTCTTTTTCCTCACGTAGAATCTGTTTAGCAGTCACTTCACACCATTGTTATCCAAGTGCAGTGCTTTGCATTTTCTCGCACTGGATTTCAGCTGCTGTCTTTCTTTGATCAGTCTTTCCAGGTACTTCCTTGTTCACTTCTGTCACACTGCCACACACATTTTGTGGACTTCAGTTGAGGTTGAGTTATTCCCTCTTCCTTCAGATACATCCCAGGTGAACACAGTGAAGCATACTGGATCCAGGGCTGACACTTGCCATGCTCTGCTTGCTGTTCCTCTATTCCTGATGTCCTTCGTCTCACTACAGCTACTTGGAATCTGCCTTTCAGGTTTGGTGTCCTTCACTTACTAAAACAGTAATCTTAAATCTGTTCCCTAAAATTTTTCCTAGCAGTTGAGTATGGGATGGAGTTGGAGATCTTGATGAAGTCCAAGTGGACAGTCTCTACAAGTTACTTCCTGACATTTGTTTTTTTGGTACTGCAGTTGAAAACTGCATGAAGTTCGACTCCTTATGATCTTCTGTGAAAGCAATCAACTTTTTCCTCGGAGCTCTCACTTTCCCTGCCTCTGCATTTAGGTTAAACATCTAGTTTGCCAGATGTGTTCATGCTCCCTCTTTACAATGGTTATGATTTCTTCAGTTTCCAGGGTTGAACTGGTTGTTTGACTCTCTAGATCTTCAACTGCTGGTCTGTTTCATCCCACCATAGCCTTTCGGTCAATTGACATTGACTGCAGTAAAATGAAGGCCTCATTACATGTGCAGGTAGGGATGAGCCAGATCTCTCTTCCCTGTCCATTTACAGGTCAGTTAAGGACTTATCTTTTTCTTACACTTTCTCCTTGGTTTTTACTTCAATGCAGAGACCAAACAGGATGATGAGTAGCCTTCAATCAACAGCTTCGACATATGTAGGTGTGTGTGGATATCAACTGTCATGTCTTCAGAACTGTAGATGCTTTCTGGCTGCCTCTGATTCTTTCTTGTTAAGAGATGCTATTGACATTTGAAGTGTTTTAGCAGGTTTCTTTGACAGCTGTTCATTTGGTCCAAGGTTGTAGGACTGAGCAGTTGACCGATGTTTTGGTACCATTACTCTGCTCCATTTTGACAGTTGTCCATCTCTACTTTCAAACTGCTGGTACTGGCCTTTGTCCCAGGGGACATTTTGACATCAGCTGTTGGGTGGATACACTGGTGTCCGTAGCGCTTAATGTCCAAGTAGAGTAGCAATGATACTAAGTGATTTTTGGGAAGTGGGATGACTTATCCTGTACTGTTTTTTCATCGGGACACAATTACTTTTCTCACTTGCTGAGTTTCTAGCATGAACTTGCTGATGACATGGGTAATGTGCTGGAAAATTTGCCTGAAAATGAGTGAAAACCCATACTATCTTCAAGTGGTTACCTTATCCATTTCTAGTCTGACCATGTTCCTGGCACACAGCTGCGGAGATGCAGCGAGGGCTACAGGTACAAGCATCACTGCACCCTCATACTAGGTTGCAGATCATGAATTTTTTCAGAAAATGTCAGTGTATCCTCATTACTGCTCCTTTCAGTGACACAAACTTTTTTGATTCCAGAGATGAAGAGAATTGGGATGATGGTAGGGGGTGAGAAGGTAAAACTCACTGTTGGCTTTCATTTGAAGCCCAGCAATGCTACTTATCTGGGTGAAAGTCACCGTGATAGGTTGGGCCAACCAAAATGGCCAATGTATGGTAAGAACAAGCAAGGTCATATTGATGAATTCCCATTAAAATGAAGACATTCTCATTCCTATCCTGGGTACAACACCTCTGTGTCTAAGGAGGGACTGCCACAACTGCAGATTCCCTGAGAGCTTGCCTGACTATTCCACTCTGGAGGCAGTCAAGGAGTTTTGCCCTACCACCTGTCTACATGGAAGGCCATTACACAGGGCAAGTAGATTAATGCAGTAATATCTAGAGATTACAAAATCACTTCCACACCCCCTCCCAGACCCTACACACACTGCCATTAGCCAAATGCCCCATCCCATCAAAACAAGTACATCGTACAAAAATATATTTAAATGTCTTTCAAAGAGTCATCCAAGAGGTCTTCCCAACATCAGAGAGGATTTAGGTATTACTCCAGATTATTTAGTTGCACGCACACGCACACGCACACACACACACACACACACACACACACACACACACACACACACACACACACACACACGCACAAAAGAGGATGTCCTTTGGATTTTAGAATTCAGCTGCCTTAGTTAATGCATCTCCAGGCAATCATTGTTGGTGGCCTCTGAGCAATTAATTTCTTCCTTGCATGTTAAGAGGAGGCTGGATGTGCACTTTGGACCTTTAAGATACCTACCTGCAAATTAATATAGCACAGGTGTCAAGAGGGATGATCTTATGCTTTGAGATGATAAAGTAACTTCCAGTTTAGGGCCCTTCCATTTAGTCTCATCTCAGCTCCTGAGTATCCAAATGTATGGCAATTGCTGGCAGTGAATAAGGCTGTAGAGCGCTTACCTGCCTCAGTGATTGGCACCTAATTGGTCTAATGATGGTGGCATTGGTGTTGGGCACACGGCTATCTTTAGTCTTTGGTCATTATAGTGAACATGGCAAAGTTACAGATGCCATTACAGACCTTCACATTTATCAGTGGACACTCCTATGCATGGTCATCCTATCTAAGTATAGAATCTCTGTGTTGCAAGAAAATGTGCCTTTTCATTCATATTTCCGCTTTGGCAACTTTCTGTCTCAAAGTCCTAAGACTAATGGCAGTTACCATTTTTGTAGTGCATCGTTAGGTTTCACATGAGGATTCTCCAGCAGACTCTTGGGATGTAGTGGTCTCAATGCATAGACCTTTAATTGGATCAAGTAAAGATGTCCATAACTTACCAAGCTTATCAAGGTTGTGGTCAATGCCTTGTATTTCCCCTTCTTTATATTGATTGTTACCATGGATGTCTTAGTTCTGTGATGGTAGGAAGCATTTTAAGGGCAGATAGTCTTAATTGCAGGCTGGAGGCCAATTTGCACATCCGTGTTTTTAAATAGTGGCAGAGCAGACCACCTCACTCTTTAATCCTTTCTGAACAGACTCCCTCAGGATGCATTTGTTATCCACACTGACTTGCCTGTGGTGTGATACATAAATAAGCAGGGTGATACTCCTTTGTACCCTTCCATGTTGTGTAACAGTGAAGGCTATGGTTATAGGCTGTCACTGAACAGCTTATTGTAAAATACCCGTGGTTCACTGAAGCCAAGTCCTTTGCAAACAGGCTCAGCCATTGTTTGCTTATAGTCCATCAGCTTTTCAGTCCCACTGGAACCCTCTGCTGCTGGAGGATGTCACTGTGACCTGTATACATCCCTGATCAGCACCATGTGTAGCAATATTTCTATAATTCCTGCTTCTGGGGAAGTGATCCAGTAATGGCCTCTAGGACTTCTGTCCTTTCCCCCCCAGTTTCCCTTGATTTCCAAGTTTATTGAGAAAGCTGAACAGAGCAAGTCCAATATTCTCACAGCTCCACTTTAGCCTCAAGTTCAACAAATATGGTTCCTCTGCTTGAGCCTCATCTAGAGGATCCTGTTTGAAATCCTTCAGGACCCTGTTAACTTTCACGCGTCTGACAAGCTTCACTTAGACTTCATTTTCTTCTATGCAACTGAATGGTTTCTCCATTTTTGTTTATGGTGAAGGGATGCTTTGTACCTGCCTAGGTTCATCCAAGTCCCAAGTAGTCTTAAGTAATGTGAGAGTTGCATATGAACAAGTGGGCTTGCTTACTACATTTAGCTGGGATCCCTAGTATATGTGCCAGCATTCCTGGATTCTTTCTCTGATTCTAAGCATGCCTTTATTATTATTCTGTTGAAGTACATTTATCTACTATCCCCGTCTTTCATCAAGGACTTTGATATTTATCTTGCTTCCCTCAAGGTTTTGAAGCTTTTTTCAGAAACACTTTGCAGAGTACACCTCCATTCAGGAATCGTATTCCACCTTGAGTGTTTGCTTTTTATGTCTGAAAAGTTTATGCTTCTTTCATACTGGCCTGTAAGGCCAACTTGAAATTCCTGTCTTGAAAGACAGTCACTTGGAGCAATGACTTCCGCAAGAGGACTAATTACACTTCACCCCTTGTATGTCAGACTTCCATACTTATAATGTTCTTGTGTACAGATATAACTGTTATGGCTGTAGTAGCCACTGAATCTAATTTGAAATGGTTAATCTGCCAGTGTTTTACTTGAAGTTGACTGGCCAAGAAATATTTTGTCTGATTATGGGCATGTATAAGCAGTTAATATTTTATGATGACAGAAGAGAATCAGTTTGAAATGATTTCTTATATGTTGAGCTGTAAAGTCTCATCCACTCCAGAAGATTTTGCCATGCCTATAGCACATTTCAATAGCAGCAGTGGCTGCTTCACATCCCTAGAATATATTTCTTCGGCTGTGATGTTGGCCTGTTTAAACACTTTGCAAGCCACCAACCACAAGGTGAATGTGATCCATAAGTCAAGGTCCTCCTTTAGTGCTACAGTCACATGTGGGATGCTTTTGTCAAGCCTCTGAGAGGCATTTAGGATTCTGTCTTGAAGGTTTGAAGATGAACCTCGGCATATTAAATCTGAAAGTCATGTACTTGCTATAATGATGTGCATGTCCCACCATCTTCAACATAAGCACTTTCCTTTCATATCGTAAAGTGGAACAGGTATAGGGGAGATATTTTAAGTGTGTGACTCATGTATGTATACCCTCGTTTGTTTGTCATGGTTGCCTTCAACATGCACATGAAGTCTGGATATTTGAGAGAGCAGTGCATTATTGGTAATGGGGAGAAGTTTAGGCAGGAAAGTTCCAAGTACTGAGCTTACTCTGATGTGGCTCAGGTCCTAGAGGTCCTGAAGAAGGGCCAAGGTCATTATGCAGCTATATGGTATGTTAACTACATGATATTCATATCTGTCTTTCCCATTTCCCCTACTCAAGAGTGCACAGAGTACCAGTGATATGTGACTACTTACACTCTGTAAAAGTAGTGAGGAGAAAGGGAGTGATCCTCTCCTTCAGAGCTTATACATAGTCATGTCATCTTGAATGAATGCTGTGTCTGGCAGAGATGAGAACATCTACTAGACTGTCTAAAATATTAATCAATTTTTAATGCCCTCTGAGTGCTCCCAGTGTTTTTTGCTGATTTCTTGGGGAAAGGGAAGGGGGTAACTTTGTTCCCAGAAAAGTGTGAAGATCTTGGAGTTGACTTTCCCTCCTTCCTGTAAAGGTTCAGATAGCATCTACCCACAGCATGCAGCTGCCTTTTCCAGTGTGCCCCAGTCTGTAAATTCAGGTAAAGGAACCTTGAAACCATGATTAATCTAACACATTGTCAGTAACTTAAGCAAGTGAAGTAGTAAAAGAGAATTTCTCCAAGTTCATTTAGAAATGTTCAACATGTTACTTAACTTATTGATGTCTTAGTGTTTTTGTTTTACGTTAGTTTATAGATTTCTGGCTCCTGCTGATCTGTTTTTCTTTTTTGTGGAAGCTTGAACTGGGGCCAGACACCCAAAGGAATTTTAGCTTGCTGTTTAGGTTTCAAGAGAAAAAATGCAAAACTTACCCCAGAGAGTTAGCAGTGCCCAAGCATGTGTATAAATCAAATAGTGGTATTTTAGCCAACCTGCACAAAGCATTTCATTAGTGATTTCTCTGTACGTTTATGACTGTAGTTAATTGTATCCAGTCTTTTCAGGTACTGATATTGAATGCAATTACATCTGTACAACAGTCCCATTTTATTGTGTTTTGGGTGTTGCTGTGCAGTTTTCTTACTGGTGGTTTACTGTATAATGGTAAGCTATAAGACATATGCCATAGGTAAAGAATAAGTGACTGCCTCCGTAAATTAGGAGGCAATGTGTTCATGTGCCATGTGTTCCGAAAATGGTTTTCCCGTTGTGATGAGAGCCACCATCACTAGCTTGGGAACACCAAGACAATGCCTTCAGTCATGACTATTTCAGTGCCTCACAAACGTCAGCTCAGTTGGTAGCTATCGGCCTTCCAAAGCTGTCATTCCAACCTCCCCCAGGGTGGATGAGCAGGTGTCAGCTGTTCACCTCCCATCCTCTGCCATCCAGCTCTTCCAACACCAGAGACCCTGCTGAAACTGTCGTCAGGGCTTCATTCCTCTGTATCACAGAGCCAGGCTCACATTAGCCCCAAATGTGCAGAGTTTAGTTCTTTTACTGTTGCCATGCTGCATAGAATTAAGAAAACCAGCTTTTCTTGTACTTTCATCTCCTTTAAAACTTCACTTTCCAGATGGTCTGACCCAGAAAACTACTTGGCTGTTAAGCATGTGAAATTTATTAAGCTGCTATGTTTTATTCCAGACCTTTTCTCTGTTTTATGTCTAGTAGCAACTCATTAAGGCTGTGCTTTTCTTTGTACAGCATACGTCCCTCCACATTCCTGTACTCTCTGTAGCCTTTAAGCCACTAACCCTTCTGACTCCTCTGATGTCCAGCACGTTCTGATTTTATTCTGTCGGCCAGTAGCATAAATAGGTATACCATTATTCATGGCTAGATCCATCCTTGACCCAGTCACTACCACAACTTCACAGCCAATGTATGAACTTTCCTACCAGCAGCCTCTTTGGGTACCTTTTTATAGTATTTCAGTATTTTCACAGACAGCAGGTTCATGGCAACCTTTTCATCAGGCTCTTCAGCCATCTCAGTTTTCTGCCGATGGACAGTGCCATCTCAGTTTTCTGCCGATGGGCAGTGCCATCTCAGTTTTCTGCCGATGGGCAGTGCCATCTCAGTTTTCTGCCGATGGGCAGTGCCATCTCAGTTTTCTGCCGATGGGCAGTGCCATCTCAGTTTTCTGCCGATGGGCAGTGCCATCTCAGTTTTCTGCCGATGGGCAGTGCCATCTCAGTTTTCTGCCGATGGGCAGTGCCATCTCAGTTTTCTGCCGATGGGCAGTGCCATCTCAGTTTTCTGCCGATGGGCAGTGCCATCTCAGTTTTCTAAGCATCCTGCTTTTGTCTTTTGATGAATGTCAGTAATTTGATGTCATTTCAGCCTAGATGATTTTAGTTTATTGATCACCAGGCAGTGATATGGTGACAAGCTTTTCTGGTCTTGTTTACCATCTCAGTTGGCTTTGGTCTGTCTTGATTTATTTATATATATATATATATATATATATATATATATATATATATATGTGTGTGTGTGTGTATATGTGTGTGTGTGTATATATATATATATATATATATATATATATATGTTTGTGTGTCTACATACACACGCATACATAGATATATACACAGCTACACACACACACACACACACACACACATATGTGTGTGTGTGTATAGTCTTCAGTTGTCTGTATAAATTTCTGTTAAATTTCAGATGGTTCTGATTCCATTGAAATTGACTGTCCATTTCATAGCTGGCTCCAATTGATTGTTGCACCAAGTCAGATGGTTCAGATTCATGAATGGTACTGACCGACATTTTAAGGATGTGCATTAAAATGATTCCTGTACCATCTTATTTTTAGGTCTCTAAAGTTGTTAATGCAGTCATCAGTTTTCAGAATGCCATTTTTGTACACTTTTGTCTTCCTCTGACACTGCATATGGGTTCATCCTTCACTCTGAGTGAGCATATATGGAGGTTTAATCGGTCTTGCAGTCAGTTTGAAACTCTATTGGATACTGTTACTCAGTTAAAGCCGTCATATTCGTACAAGTGTGGAGTGCATTAGTTCTACATTGTTAGTTATTTGCTCCCAGTACATTGGTTTCTTTGCCTGTTTTCTCCAGTAAACTTCTCTTGCCTATTTTCTGTGCCCCTGTTTGCATTCCTTCCTATTGCAAAGTCTCACTCTCCAATTCTGATTTGGCTTGATTCTCTTTCTTGCTACTTTATGAATGTAATATTTTCTATGACTATTCCCCATTTAAGTACCTGCATCCAAAATTCTACACCCTCTGATTTGTTGAACTTCCCCTATTTTCATCATCCTGCTTTTCGACTTTGATGCATGTGTTATGTATATGAGCCTTAACTGATTAGCTCAAAAGTATCCCCTCCAGTTAGGTGATCCTGAACAACCTTGTTCTGTGGGGGCAATTATTTTATGGCACTTAACACTCTTCCCCTCCCAAATAAACTCCTTCAACTTTTTATTAATCTTCCACAACTTATCCTCTGGTTGATTTAAAAAAATTCTTGAAGTGCATA